>NC_044031.1:146191637-146491637 GCF_901765095.1 Microcaecilia unicolor
TGAAAATAAATGCTTGCCTTTCCGAGGATTACTGTCAGCCAATCAAAAGCATTCTCACTCATTTTGCAAAATTATATAAAAGTACAGTGATTAATGAATAAAGTATGAACTGACAGAGAAAAGTAGAATTTCACAAAAATCATCTTTAGTGTTTGTATTTATTAAACCATATAAATTACCGGCCTTTCATTATGTTCCTTGTCTATTCATTGATGTCTCTTACATAAATAAGCCAAATGAACTGGAACCTAAATTAATATAAAGTTAATTATCCATAAAGTGCTCTTAATGTGCCATTCAGCTTCTCCTGCAGTAAAATGTTATTGTATAATACTTTCTAAATTCTTAGTATTTCCTCTTCCAGATACTTCCTCATTGAATCAACCCCATAATCCATTTTTAATGCACTAGTGTTTATTGGACTGCCCTTTTATTATGAAACATGCTTCATCTGCAATATGCCCATCAGTATCTTGAAAATTTCTCATTAACCATAATGTTCATGGTTCATTAGTGAGAACAAAGTAACATTTAAAAAAATGGTATTAATCTTTTAGTACTTCACAAAGCTTGGAAAAATATTTTATCATTTTATATAAAACATTCTATCAGCATCTCTCCACCTTGTCCAGTCCACCAGCTATTAATACCAGAATGTAAAGTGCTACTTAGTTTTCTGTCTCATTTTCTTTCTTATCTGCTTCTTTTGGCTTCCAAGTTTGATTAGAACCAGTCCTTACTGGAGCTTTGAGCCCATGAACTTTAATTGGCAACTGCCTCCTGATTTCCCCCCGTTTTATGTCTTCTGCATTCTTCTATCTAGCCAGGGTTTTGCAACAACAGTCTTCAGCCTCCCTCTGGAATCTGGTGTGTGTATCTTGAGTTTGGACATTAACTCTCTTATTCGATAAAAGTCATCAAGTATTGTGCATGCACATTTAGGTACATGCCTGATTTGCGTGTGCAGTTTAATAGAATAAAAAGCCAATTAGTGCCAATAATAGTTTTTTAGCAAGCAATTATTTGTTTATTTTTTATTTATGCATTCTTGTATCCCACTGCTATCCAAAAACAAGTTTTACAAATTACATTTTGGTTTACAGTTGCAGTGTTAGTTTACATTTTACAGTTCAGTTGAGACTTATGGTGATGAATACTGTTACAGCCTTTAGGTCGGGGCATATAAGGATAGTTTGTGATTAATAATGGGAATGGACATCAATAGCTAGTTTATTTGTTGTAGAATTTTTTTTTAAAGAGATGTGTTTTCAGTTCTTTTCTGTATAGAAGATAGTTTGTGATACTTCTTGTGATCTTTGGTATTGAGTTCCACCATTTAGAGCCCAGGTAGTTAAATCCAGCCATATAGATTGATTTGTATGTTATGTTTCTACAGTTAGGTAGGTGAAGACATAGGTAGCTTCTGGTTTCTGGGCTTGCTTTTCATGGGGATAGTTCTACCAAGTCAGTCATGTATTCTGGAGACAATCCGAATAATATTTTGTAGATGATGTGCTCACTTTGAAGAACAGTCTTGTCTTGATTGGGAGCCAGTGTAGTGGGGTGGCTCTTGCAAATTTTGACTTCTTGAAAATTAGCCTTGCCGCCATGTTTTGGATGGTTTGGAGCAATTTAAGTGCACTTTCCTTGCAACTGAGCATCAATTGAGTGTCTAGGTAGCTCACTTGGATAGTCTGAGGCCCCAAACCTCCCTCCTTTGCTTTAAGCACAGCACATATCAGTGCATCAGCTTGTTGTGCCTGTCGAGTGTCCTGCAAAGTCCATCTGGGCAAGTTAGTAGACATCAAAACATACCATTGCAGTAGGCAGGGGGGGTAGAGCCTCAGGGGGTACACCTAGGCTATCTTCTGCCCAATGTGCTTATTCAACATCCAGTTCAGGTTTATCCCCAACTCTCCCACATTTAGCAGCCACTCCAGTTTCTAAAAGGTTATACCAGTCCCCTTGGGTGGTGCCACTTCTATGGGGATGTCTGGATGACACGTCCGCATCCCCATTGATTTTCCCAGGACAATAATGTAAGCTAAAGTTGTAGAGAGATAAAGCAGCCAGCCACCTCTGCCCAGTTGCATCCAGCTTTGCAGAGGTCAACACAAACATCAAAGGGACATTGTCTGTTTTTACTTTGAACTCTACCCCATATAAATAGCCTTTAAACTTGTCCACAGCTGCTCATTTGAGAATAAACTTTAGCTTATGTGCTGAATAGTTTCTTTCAGTATTAGACAGACTACAGCCTTAGTCCTTCCGGGTGTGGCTGGTACAATACTGTTCCCAACCCCTCCAGGCAAGCATGTATATGCAGTTCATAGGGTTTGTCTGGATCGGCAAAGGCCAACACAGGAGCATTGCATAAGCAGTATATGATTTTCCTAAATGCATCTTCTCATTTTTTAGTCCATCTGGTACCAAAAGACTCTGACATCTTGTAATATTTTCCCTTATCAACCTCTCAGAGTTTCTGTTTCTGATTCATGGGTGGGTAGCCATGTATCAGTCCAAGCAAGGGGCTCTAAATTTTTGAATAGTTCTTTACGAACCCAACGCAGGCGCTAGTGGTAGTTCTGGGTTGAGCGTGTGCCATTTCTGGAGGGAAAACCCAGGAAATGGTTAGCATGGTGGTAATCGAGCATTGCCGTGTGCTGCCCGGTTACTGCTGGGTTATCGTGGGAGCTCTTACCGTCACCTCAGTGGGTGATGGTAAGTGCTTCCCACTGCATGGCCACACGGTAAGAGTTTTCTTACCGCATGGTTATTTTGTTTTGGGGGCTTTTTACCCGCTGTGGTAAAAAGGGCCCTGGCATGCGGGAAAAACAGCCCCTGCTGCTACAGCAGGGCCCTTTTTCCCGCAGCTTGGTAAAAGGACCCCTTAGAAAGAGAAAGTACACCCATACTTTCACCTCCAAAATAACATGTACATCTGTATATAGCAGTGGCAGGCACACTTGTATAATTATAACTGCTCTAATACATCAAGTAGTGCTATATAGAAATGATAAATAGTAACAGTAGTAGTTAACATATAAACTAAAAGGTAAGAGACCTGAAACAGCATCTTGAAAATATTTTTATTATTGGAAATTTTGACAAGTGATCTTTTTACACATTTGTTGGCATTTATTATAATTCTAACAAAACCTGTGTTAATTTTTGAGAAGTAAAACCATAAAATCTTCCCCCAGAACTCAAGGCAATACAAGCTTTAAAACACCTGTGCTGAGCATGAGAAAGGAGAAAATAATTGGGAGAAAAGTATTGTGTGGACAATGCTGAGAGATTTCAGGGTGTTTTGGTGGATGTAGTACTGTAATAAAGACATGTAGGTATCATTTTGATAAGTTATAGGTAATTTTTTGATCAGACTAGCGTTTGAGAGCTTGTTGCATTGAACCAACAAAGGCATATCTCAAAAGCCAGTTGTAAATGTATTTAGTCTCAGAAAAGGCTATGACCAGAACTCATTTGTTGACTTTTATTGTTCTAAGGGGGGAAGTTATCAAACTCTTGTAGTGCAATAACCTGCGTTATTTGCCCCATAACACGACTCAAAGGGCTTTAACGCAGGTTCTCTTGTCCTAAGGAGGTGATATTTAAATCACTGCGGGTTATGATGCAAACCATGCAAATACATGTAAAGCAACTGATTACTATGTAAATACTATACCATGGCTTGAGTTGTAGTGAGCACCCTGTGCACATTACAAGCTGCGTTTTAGCAGTGAAAATATCCCCGGCTAAAAGATGGGTTTATTGTACCGCCACCAAGCTGTGGTCCAGTGCTCCCAGCTGTATCTTCCAGAGGCTCCTCAACCCAAATCTCCAATCCCAATTCAACCCCCCCCCCCCCCCACAATAAAGATCCCTCTCCAATGGGGGAGGGGATTTTGGGATCAGAGGGGTGGTTGGGATTGGGGGGGGGGGGGTAGAGGGCAGCACTGCAGCCCCTAGATGATGCAGCAACAGGCCACAGCTTTGAGATCCAATGCTCTGGGCTGCTAGAATAACACAGTTTATGGGGTGGCTCTCAAGCAGCTTTATTCACTTACTATGATAGTCAGCAACTTGCAGGTCTTATACTGCAGGCTAGTGACTTCCGTGATAAATCAAGGTGCAGTAAAAGTCACCTTTTACCACATCTTGATAACTTCCCTTCCTAATTGATGTAAACCACTTTCTGTAGAACCTTTGTTGGAGGAAGGTGGGATAAACGAGTAATAGAACATAGCATAATGTAATGTGACTGAACCTTGAGAAGTTCATTTTAATATAACTCTGCAGTAAGATCACATAGATTCACACCTGAGACATGGAGGGTCATTTACTAAAGGAAAATACATGCTACGTACATGTTACCTGCTGCAGGGCCCATAGGAATAGAATGCGGATAATGTATGATAACTGCGAAAGCGCAAGATTCTAGCAAATGATCCCTCACAATGCATCAAATAAAATTGATTTGGGGTTTATGTTTATTAGCAACAGTATACCAGTTACGTTTAAATAATCTATATGAAAATGTAGTAAAAACAAACAAACCTTTTCATCACATTTTTATGTCATCTATAAAAACAGAATGATGTTCCTAGGCAATATACACATTTTCAGTAATAAACATTTTATGCATTTAAAAAATAAATATACAGAATTTAAAAAATACATTAATTATTAACAAAAAAGTTTAAAAAATGCCT
Source organism: Microcaecilia unicolor (assembly GCF_901765095.1). Taxonomy (NCBI): domain Eukaryota; kingdom Metazoa; phylum Chordata; class Amphibia; order Gymnophiona; family Siphonopidae; genus Microcaecilia; species Microcaecilia unicolor. Next base: position 146,196,350 of record NC_044031.1, read on the forward strand.
TTTACACAGCTGCCTCCTAATTCTACAAAATAAATAAGTAAATAAATTGAAACTTTGGGTAAGCATAGTTTACAGGAAAGATACAATTTAAGGGGTCCTTTTACTAAGGCGCGCTAACAGATTTAGTGGTCCTTTTACCAAGCTGCCGGAAAAAGGGCGCTAGTGGCAGGTGCTGTTTTGCCTGTGGGCCAGGGCCCTTTTTACCGCAGTTGGTAAAAAAAGACTCCAGGCACACATGGCCATGCAGTATGAGAACTTTTACAGCATGGTCATCTGACAGGGAGCCCTTATTACCATCCATTGAGGTGGTGATAAGGGCTCCTGCGCTAACCCAGGGGTAACCGCTCCCCGATTACCACTGGGTTACTGCTGTGCAAGCCATTTCCGGGGGTTTTCTTTTTTCTCTGGAAATGGAGCATGCTTGGGGCAGGACTACCACCGGCGGCCGTGTTGGGCTGGTGGTAGTCCCAGAAGAGCGAGCAGTACTGCTGCTCTGTAAAAGGGATCCTTAGTGTGTGCTAATATAGTATCATAGTGGATGATGGCAGATAAAGACCTGCATAGTGCATCCAGTCTGCCCAACAAGATAAACTCATAGTATAAGCTATGATACGTACATGATCTTGATTGTCCCTGCCATTTTCATGGCGCAGACTGTAGAAGTCTGCCCAGCACTGACCTTGTTCTCCAGTAACAGAAGCTGAATCTGTCCAGCCATGACTAGGGTACAGACCGTAGAAGCCTGCCCAGTGCTATCTTTCCTTCCCAATTACTGGTGTTGCCATATAATCACCGCTAAGCGTGTTTGGTTCCAAATCTTCTATACAGGATTCCTTTGAGTTAATTTCACACAAGTGAATCATAGTTAACTGATGCTAGGGTCCACCTTTGGAGTCAGCAATCAAGAAAAAGATCTAGGTGTCATTGTAGACAATACACTGAAATCTTACTACTACTAATCATTTCTATAGCGATACTAGACGTACACAGTGCTGAACACATTATATGCAGGTACTTTCTCTGTCCCTAGAGGGCTCACGATCTAAGATTTTGTACCTGGGGTAATGGAGGGTTAAGTGACTTGTCCAAGGTCACAAGGAGCTGCACTGGGAATTGAACCCAGGTTGCCAGGATCAAAGCCCGCTACACTAACCAAAAGCAAACAGGATGCTAGGAATTATTAGGAAAGGGATGGTAAATAAAACCAAGAATATATTATGTCTCTGTATTGCTCCATGATGTGATCTCACCTGGAGTATTGTGTTCAATTCTGGTCGCTGTATCTCAAAAAAGATATAACGGAATTAGAAAAGGTTCAAAAAAGAGCGACCAAAATGATAAAGGGGATAGAACTCCTCTTATATGAGGAAAGGCTAAAGAGGTTAGAGCTCTTCAGCTAGGAAAAGAGACAACTAAAGAAGGATATGATTGAGGTCTACAAAATCCTGAGTGGTATATAGAAGTGAATTGATTTTTCACTATTGGAAGCAAGATACTGAGCTAGATGGATTATTGGTCTGACCCAGTATGGCTATTCTTATGTTCTTATTTTAAGAAGCCCATTTTATACGTATGGGCTTCTTAGCATTTAGTGCGTGCTAAATCCATTACTGCTAAATCCATTAGTAAAAGGACCCATACGTTTTGTTATTGATTCATACATAGTAAGGTCAATATTCAGTGGTGCAGCTGCCATTTTACTTTAAGCTTTAAATGTGGGCACCAAAATTTAGGGCCCTGTTTACTAAGCCATGCTGTAGGCATGCTAGCATTTTTAGCTCATACTAGAGACAACCATCACGCTAAAAATGCCAGCGCACATTAGTAAACAGGGCCCTTAGATACCAAGAAAATATGTAAATGACCAGAATACTAGCATATAAACTATAAACCCAGCATGTGCTGCACGCTTTAGTTTAGTAATTACGTTTAGTAATTATGGAAATGGTAGCTAGGACCTTGGTAGCAACTTATTTCACGCGGGGTTCACAGAGTCGCTCTGCTCATCATCGGTCCATTATTACTGCCATGTATTTAAACTGCTCCATACTTTAATCATGCTATCAAAACTATTTAAAAATGTGTAGTATTTCAAAATATTTGAATTTTCACATATCTTAGCCTCATTTATATCATCATCATCAGGACCCTAGCCGACATGGGTCATGTTTCGCATCACTGCTTAAGGGCATGGTCCTGAAAGAATTAATATATGAGGCTAAGATATGTGAAAATTCAAGTATTTTGAAATGCTACTTATTTTGTATTTCCTACCGCGGGGTTGTTCCCAGCAGTAATCAGCAGTGCGGCAATATCCCTGTGTGCCACCCGATTTCCACGGGGTTAGCGTGTGAGCCCTTACTGCCTACTAAATTGATGGGGGTAAGAGCTCAGGCAGTAAACAACCGTGTGCTAATTTTAATATTCGCACATAGCAATTTACTGCCCCATTTAAAAAAAATACCTTTTTCCCGCTATAGTAAAACGTGGCCTAGTGCTCACCAATTTCATGTATTAAAACTAGTGCAGGCCATTTTTTACAACAGCTTGGTAAAAAGGCCCCTAAACCCATATTTAACATGCCAGGAAAATAAGGCAGTTTTTTTATTTGCAGGCCATGCGTTAGTGCTCTTGTTAATGTGTGACAGCTGCAAATAATGCAGGAGCACTTATCTCCTCCTGGTCTACATTATTCAGACTGCATGCACTGATCATAATGCGCTGCTGGAATAAAACTTCTTCACCTATTCTTCTGCTCCCTCCAACAAAATATTTTAGAACAATAAATAACATGTACTTATTTTGTGTGAGAAAAATAGAAAATGAATGTAAAATCATTTAGGGGTCCTTTTACTAAGGTGCACTGAAAAATGGCCTGCGCTGGTGTAGACGCGTGTATTGGACGCACGCAGGTCCATTTTTCAGCACACCGGTAAAAGAGGCCATTTTGGGTCTGAGACCTTACTGCCACCCATTGACTTAGCGGTAAGGTCTCGTGTGTTAACCGGGCGGTAATCGTGCACTGCGGATTACCGCCTGGTTAACGCCACATGGTAAAAAATAAAAAATATTTTCTTCCGTGTGTATCAGACATGCGTAAAGAATGGAATTACCACCTGGGGCATGTGTTAGCTGGGCAGTAGTTCTAAATTGACGCAGATTGGATGCTCATAGGCACCTAAGCGCCTTAGTAAAAGGGCCCCTCAATGCATTTTGTGGTAAGCATTTCCTCATGTGCTACGCATGCATTAGAGCTGTATGCCCTTTAGTAAAAGGGCCCCTTAATGGATAAATTATATATTCAGCCAATCAATTTTGCTGCTGAACATATAACCTTTTGCCTCCCACGCCTCACCCCAAACTATATCATTTTTCTGGACAAATACATTTGGCTATTTTATTTAGGAAATGGTCAAATTTATCCAAAGCAAACTTACAAAAAAAAAAAAAAAACTCAATATTTTTGGAATCAGTGATGGCCCTGGTCAAACAAACACTTTTGAATATTGACCTAAGTGTGCATTCTTGTTGTGGTATTGTAAAATAGGTTTTACCATATTTTTGATTGCCCTAAGGAAATTTTTTATAGCTAATAAATAAATAAAAGGACTGCAATAGCACAGGAAGGAGGTCACAGTACTAAAATAGAAAATCACAATTCCTACTATCAACAACACCCACAGCAATGCTATCTAGTGCTCTTCTCAACCACTCAGAGGTTTTAGATCACAGGAAGCTTTATATCACGCACATAATACACTGTTTCTTTTCTGAAACCCTCACGTTATTTGTAATTTGTAAGCAATCTAGTTTTTATTCTCTAGCCATACTTTCTACAAAACAAACCTGTCCTTTACTTACCAAAATTCAAGTTTGCAGAAATACTTTGAACAGTACCCCTATTTATAGTTCCTTGCTAAAAGAGATGAGTTTTTGTTTAGAAAAACTACTATATGCAGCAAGTTTTAGATATTAAAAAAAATCTTAGACATTAAAAACAAAACCTGGAACCCAGACCCAATGAAGTCAACTGAGTTTAGAACTTCCACCTTATTCATTTCTCACACTGTGCATATTTTATTAGTATCATCACAAGAGGAATTTAAACAGTGTATTTACATAGATTTCTATTTTAACCTACTTCATGTTTCTAGAAGTTTACAATGAGGAAACCAGGAGATGCCCCTGCTAGAAAAGTGAACACACACAGTAAGTGCTTCTCAACCCAGTCCTTGGGGCATACCCACCTAGTCTGGTTTCCAGGATATCCACAACGTACATGCCAGGGGTGGACTGACAGTGATCTGGGCTCCTGGCAATAAGCAGGGGTGTAGCCAGACACCCAATTTTAGGTGGGCCTGGACCCAAGATGGGTGGGCAGAAGAACCATGCCCCATCCCACAGGTGATTTGGTCTCTCCTTCTCTCACCTGCATGCCATATGGTCTCTCAAACACCCCCCCCCCTCCCCTGCATAACTTTTAAATAGCAGATTTTCACCGGCAGCGTGCAACAACTAATACACACTGCTCATATTGACCCCACAGCCTTCCCTCTGATGCAACTTCCTGTTTCTGCATAGGCAAGAATACATCAGAGGAAAGGCTGTGGTGCTGGTGTGAGCAGTATGCATAAGTCGCTGCTCACTGCAGGTGAAGATCTGCTATTTACAAGTATACAGGAGGGACAGTTGTTAGGAGTTTTTGGATGGTGGGACTTTGGGATGCCTGCCAGCCACATCATAGATGTGCTGCTACTGGGTGGGCCTGAACCTAAAGTGGGTGGGCCTGGGCCCACCCGGGCCCACCCTTGGCTACGCCACTGGCAATAAGGATCATTGGGCCCCCACATCCCATCCCACTTAGATCACTGGTGCTCCTTTCTGTACATGGACATCTATCTATAAATCATTATTTAATGCAGGACAGCACAGGTGACCCTCACCTGGAGCGAGAAAAGAGCTTTCAATTCAAGTGGTAAGAACAGGGGAAAGGAGAAGCCAAGTCCACACTTACTATCCTGAGGCATGGTCTGCTGATGCCATAACTTCCCTCTGCCCATGCCCTTGCAGAAAAAGGAAGTTACATCAGAAGGAGGGCGGGGCAGGTGGCTGCAGAGAGAAGTTCTGGCATCAGCGGATCAGGCCTCAGGATAATAAGTACAGACTCGGCTTCTCCTTCTCCTTAGCACTTGGATTGGAAACTCTTTTCTTGTTCCAGGTGGATGGTGGTGGTGGTGGTGGTGGTGGGGGGGGGGGGGGGGGGGGGGGTTTCAGAGACAAGAGTGCAGGATGGGGAGAAACAGGTGGCATCCCAGTTCCAGGGACAGAGGGATTTCAGGCAAGTGTAAGGGAAGTACTGCCCACCCCCACTGCCCTGAGCCCTCGGGCATTGCCCAGTTGCCCAATTGGTCAGTCCACCCCGGTATATGCGTAAGGTAGGTTTGCATTACCAAAGAGGCAGTGCATGGAAATCTCTCTTATGCACATTCATTGTGGATATCCTGAAAACTTGACTGGCTGAGTGTGCCCCAAGGACAGTTTTCAGAAGACCAGCATTAGAGGCCACCTCTGCTGAAATTTGTCAGGACAATGCCATACAAGGCATTGTGATGGGTGGGTGAGGGGGGGGGGGCAGGGAGGTTTCAAGTGTGCTATACAAGTTGCTTTCACTTTCATTACATTTTAACCTTTATAGCCAAGAAATACTTATTCCACCAGCTGAATCCTGTCACTGTCAGTGGAATTCTGTATAGATCGCCCAAAGTTGGGCTCTCAATTTTGCACATGGATTCAAGATCCAGGTGCAAAGTAATTAACTTCATTGGTGATAACAATCAATAACAGGCATTAACAAGCACTTAACTGGCAGTTATTAAGAGTTTTGTGGCCTGCCTATTGGTTGCCAATAATACAAATACTTTTTGTGCACCAGACTCTTTACTCCAATGCACCTAATTAAACAAGTTTTGAATGTTTACCATCCAGGAAGGTCATTACAATCTGAACATGCTATGCAGTTAGTTTTAGATTTGGTGGTAAAAGCACATTATGCTGAGACAGGAGTGACTGTTTTTTCTGTGGCAGGGGTATCTTTATGGAATGCACTCTCTGGGCAGCTGTGTTTGTGTTGCAGTATTTTACAATTTTAAAAACTTGTAAAAACACAACTCCTCGTGGCACTTTTTTTCTAAAATTTAAGTTGCTTTGTTTTTACTGTAGTTATTGAGTAGCTACATCCTTGTGGTGGACTTTGGGAATGAAGAATTGTATAATGTATTTTGGGTTCTGTTGTGGTTTTTTCTCCCTTATTTCTTCCTGTTTTATTATGGATGTTTTTATGGAAACCTCTAGGTTGTAGGCAGTGTATACATTTTTTAAAATAAATCAATACATCAATAATAAATATCCCTATTCTATAACATAGGTGCCTAATTTTCATAGCATGCAATTTCAAAGTGGATCTGGCCATAGGAGGGGCATGGGTGGACCAGGGGCATTCCCAGAATTTAGGTGCAGTGTTATAGAATATCTGCATTTGTGTGCCTAATTGGGTGTGATCATTTCCACCAACCTTTGACAGGCATAAATGCTTACGCCCAAAGTTAGGCATAAAGGGCTAGATTCTATATATCACATCTAAAAAATGGCACTGAATAAAAATATGCTTAGGTGTTTTCTATAAAGTAGCTTAAATCTAGGTGTACTTTTTAGAATATGCCTAAATTTCCATGCAGTTTATAGAATACATCACGCACCCGTCCGCGCAACTAAATTTAGTCACGGGCAGTTATGCCAAGTAAAACTTAGTCTAAACGCTGCCATATAAATTAGGCGCAGAGTGGATGTATTCTATAACAATAATCATAGATTTTAGAAACACCCACCACCCAGCCATTCCACGGCCATGTCCCCATTTCAACTATATGACATAATTTACACACCTCATGTTACAGAATATACAGACAGTTGTGCACATAAATTCTAATTAAAGCCAATTAGTGTCAATAATTGCTTGATTGACCAGTATCGGTGCTGACTGGCTTGTTAACAAATTAAGTTGTGCACACAACTCCAAATATGACCAGATTTGTGCACACAACTTAAATTGCACTATATAGAATCCGGGGGGAAATGTGCGCTCAACTAGCATTCCATGCAGAATGGCCTTTATAGAATACTAGCTTAGCGCAGACCATCCTGGCACCTAACTTTGGACGATCTATACAGAACCTCCCCCCCCATGTGTGTACAAATTTAAGTTTTGGAGGAGACTGCAACATTTTAACTTTTTATCGTTCCGTTTAACCTCTCTCTTTTTTTAGATAAAGCTTTAAGGGTGTTGGATGCTCGATTTTTTGATGATCCAATGCTCAGTAATTTTTGTAATGTTTGCCTTGCAGGATATATCATACCTGCTTGATTTGCATTATTCAGCTCTATCACCCTAAGAAAGATCCCCTTTCATAACCCAGCTAAGACTACGGGGGTTGTGTAATGAATCATCTCAGTAACATAGAGCTCCAGATCCTTAGAAAGTTTGCTGTTAATTTTAAATAGAAATGTAGAATAGTCCTTAAAAATTGAAACTGATAGTGAATATAAACAAGTAGAAAAAGGAGAGGCGAATCTGATATTTATACGATAGATTATGCTTATTAATAAAAGACCTGAGAACCCAATACTACAGGAAAAGATTTTCTTTGGGCTGCCTATTAAAGACTATTACATTACAGGAAAGCTAAGATCTGCAAAGATGTTTTGTTGTGTACTGTATTACTGAGGACATTTTACAGTTACTATAGCTGTTGAACAGCAACAAAATCATTTGCATTTAGATGTTAAATTACTTGTATTTTCAAATCTGACCTGAAGGCAAGTTGCCATCAGCAACAGCAGGGATTTCCTTGCCCCCAAGGACTTACAATCTAAGGTTTTCATTTAATAACCTGCTTAGGGGAGTAGTTTAATAATGTAGGCTACCATTAAAGATGTGCGATTTTACTATTAACTCATGCTATTCTAGCACAGGTCCCATTTTATATAATGAAACCTAGTTAATAATAACTGGGGTTAACAGTAAAATAGTACTCCTTAACAGTAGCCCATGTTTATAACTTCCCACCTTAATGTTTTAATGTGTGTTAACTTGTTCATGAATATATTTTAATGAATAAACACTTACCCCTGGATTCTATATATGACAATTTAAATGATTAAAGAGCCACTCAGCATCATTAACTGGCTGCTATCAACAAATTATTGGCGTTAATTGGAATTCATTGGGAGTTATGTGCACATCACATTCTATAACGCTGTATGCAGAATTCCTATAGTGCGTAATTTCATGGGGGCATAGACGGGCATTTCAGGGGCATTCCCAGAATTTACATGCAATGTTACAGAATAGCCTTGATCAGCACCTAATTTAAGTGCTGACATTTACATCTGCTTTCGGCAGGAGTAATTGCTGGCACCTAAAATTAGGCATCGTTTATGTGCTTACTTTTGGATTCTATGTAGCGTGCCTAGAGTTCTGCGCCAAAATCCAAGTGTATTCTATAACAACACACATAACTTATTGGCATAATAAGATAATTAGCATTGCTAACACAATTAACATGCAATAATGAGCACAAATTAACAATTAGAATTTATGCGTACAACTTGCTAAGCGTATTCTGTAATGCAGTGCGCCTAACTTTTAATGTGCACAGGAAAAAGGGGGGTGTGGTTATGGGCGGGGAAATGGGCGTTTCAAGGGCATTCCAAAATTTACATGCACTGTTATCGAATATGGCCCTCTACACCTAAATCTATGTGCTGGGATTTACACCATGTTTTTGTTGGTGTAAATGGAGATGGATAGGTTTAGACGATACGATTTCCGCCTAAACGTATTCTTTATATACCGTGCCTAAATCTAGGTGCGGCTTCTAGGATAGGCTTAGGCGGAAATGTATTCCGCGTGGATTTGTTAGGCGCCATATATAGAATCCCCTCTTTAGTGCTATTCTATAAAGGATTCTTAAATTTTTCAGTGCCATTTATATAATCTAGTCATTAGGGGGCAATTCTACAATGGGAGGATATGAGGTATGAGCCCTATTCTATAATGTAATCTGAGTTCCTTGGTTCTGTTATAGAATATTAGTGTAGCCCAGTATTGGTGAGACTCCCATGTATGAGCAAATATGCATTGCACAAGCTAAGTGTATCTGCAGAGTAGCACTTAGGTGCCCTGTTGGCATTATTTCAAGTGCATACTTCCACACCTACGTGCCAGCACTGTAGACATTTATGCACACAAGGGGCACATAAATGTAGGTACCAAGATTATTTAGTTATTAAAAAGGGCCAATGAGAACAATGGGGCTCGAGTTACACATTACTGTGCATTAATGTGTTTCAACAGAGTTAGTAATAGGGTATTATAAGTTGTGCCTGAGTCAAAGGATGATAAAATGATATGCTCAAGGTCACTAGAAGATTTTCATCCTGGCTTCTCTGATTCTCCCTCTGCGTTGTAACCTCTAGAATACTCATACTGTTGTTGCTACTGTGAGTATAGCTTCTATTTGTTAGTAGTGAGCAATGGCAGGGAGATCTTAACTCCTAATTATTGTCAATGAAAGTACTTGTTAACACCAATTATTGATAATGCCTAACTGATTAATTAATTTACGTGTGCATCTAGGATCTGTGATCTATACAGAATCCGGGGGGGGGGGGGCGGTGTTATGTGCGCAAATATTTAGACTAATGGTATATACACATGTATGTGTGCACATATGCAAGTAAATGTCCAAATTCCACCTAATTGCTAGTCTGCAAAGCCCACTGGCCCTGATACTGAGACAGCGTGAGTTAGAACGGCAAACCCTGAAATTCAATGCCAGGCCGAATTTGGCCACCGGCATTGAACTTCCGGGGTTTTTATTGGCACTGCAAAACTAGCTGAACGCTAGGTTCTAGTGGCCAAAAACAGACCTGCTATTTACGTGGGTCTATCTGGCCACTAAACTTAATCGGTCAGCTGCTGAAAATCAGTGATAACTGGTTATGTCACGTGACATAGCTGCTGACCGAGATATTCAGCGGGAGATATCCGGTTATCTCCTGCTGAATATCGGTGGATAGCTGGCTTGAGGGTAATTAACTGGTCAGGTGCCATTCCTGGCCAGTTAAGTACTTTTGAATATCGAGCAGACTGAATTTACATAGTACATGCTGGCAAGGGGGTGTAGACATGGGCGGAGCTTTGTTGGGGTGAACAGTTAAGTGTGTAATATAGAATACTGCAAGTTACACATATAGTTACAGCAGTTGGGTTGTAACATACCAGCTCTTTGGTTGACAGAAGTGCTCATGCCTAAGTATTAACCAAATGGACACCCAGTGTGGCTAGTATTCTAGGTAATAAACAGAAATAAAATAAAACATAGTAAGGAAAATAAGATGATACCTTTTGTATTGCACTAACTTAATACATTTTTTGATTAGCTTTTGAAGGTAACCCTTCTTTTCTGATCTGAAGAAGGGTTAGTTTCGAAAGCTAATCAGAAAATGCATTGTTAGTCCAATAAAAGAGGTATCATCTTATTTCTTTTCTCTGTTTTATTTTATTTCTATTTATTACCTTTAGAAGTGAACTAACACAGCTACCACACCAGTTTACTCAAGATGTTAGTATTCTATAAAGGAAAGTAGGCACCTTTGGTCCTTTATAGAGCAGGCTCCTGCCAGACGCCCTCTGGGTCCCTAATTTTCAGTGCCCTGTTATAGAATCACCCTCCACCTGCATTACAGATAACATGGCTGCATTAACACCACCTATTGAGGTGACGTTAATTGTTCTGCATTATATGCTCTGCTACATTTCATGCATGGCACTATGTATTAAGCACAAAGAACATGTCCGCCCATTCCCAGTCCACTCCATGTTTGTCAGTTAGCACAGTGATGAGCAAGCACATGGAGGGTGACTGTATAACAGTGTACCTATTTTTAGAGGTCAAGGACACACCTATTTTGAGCCTATACTAGAAAGAAGAGTATGCACCTACTTAACAGAATACTAGCGCAATGAGTCAGATATGTGCCTATATTTCAGGTGTCAGTATTAGCACCTGCCATAGAGCTGAAGTAAATGCTCACACCTATACACGCACAGAGTATAGGGTGTCTTTTATTAAGCCGCATTAGCATTTTTAGCTCATGGTAGAAATCATGGGTATCTCGGCATTTACCGCCAGCTGATTTCTATCATGAGCGAAAAACGCTACTGCGGCTTCGTAAAAGACCCCCATAGTACTTTATAATTTATGCACATAACTGTGCACCTTACCCATGCTCTGCCCGAACTTCACCCATCTGAATGGCCACACACAGTACACACCATCAAATACTGGCACGTACTTATCGAATAGTGTATGGTTAGAAACGGCTCATTTACATGCAGATGTGTTGACATACACACATAAATGGTGAGAATACTGGTATTTATGTACATACTTACTGCCCCAATCTAGGCAGCTTCTTGCTGAAGTACTCCCTAAATGTCAAATCATTGCATTAATTGTTAGCATGGGCATGCACTAACACAAGCTAATTCCCACAATAACTACTTAATAAAAGGGGCTCTTAGTGCATTGTAGGTTATCTCTTCCCTGAACATGGGAAATCATCCAGGATTGTGTTTGCCTTCAGCTGGATGAGTGATCACAGTACTTCCTTTCATGAGTAGTTACAGTAATCCACACAAGATGAAGGGCAACTACTTTAAAGATAATAAATACTATGAAAATCTAGCCATAAACCCCTTTGATATACAATTAGAAAGGAACTAGAGCGCTACATTTTAGAAGTTAATAGGGTGATTAGACACTTACATACTGCCGAAGTATAGACTACAATGACGGCTGTTGTGACAGGAAACCATATTCTGTATTTACATTCGTCTGCTGATGTTGTTCATGTCGCAGTCCCAGGATTTAACAACTTACTTGTAATTGTTTACATGACACTCCTAGCACAAGACACATCATCCTTTCTGAAAAGAGGCAGTTTCTATGGCAATACTAGTTAAGTGCATATCATGCGGCACTAATATAGTGCAAGGAATTGCCTCACATTTAGCAAAAAGATGCAGGCAACAGCTGGAGAGTTAGAGAACGTAGAAACCTACTGTTAACATTTACAAGTAGATATTTTCAGAGAAAAATCATTATAAAATACAGAATCTGAGGACACTTGCTAAAATACAATCTACGGCATAGATATTTTGGAGGGAAATGAGAAACCAATTCCTGCAAATTAAAATGTTGATATCAAAATATAGGTGAAGAAATGCTGCCATCGGCAATTAAGATACTGCTCAGTGGGTTAATCTTGCTTAAGAGTTACCATTTTAACTAAGTGCTAAAACACTCCTAAACAAGTTCTATTTATCGTTCTTGTAAACACATGGTTGAACTGAATATACATGATATGATTCATTATAGAGTTGAAGAGAGCTTGGAATAAACTCTTCATGCTTATTGGTTATATTAGGTTAGTGCTTCAGCTGGACAAATCTGGCATGAGGCCAGTTCACTTGGAATTTTCCAGTAAATCAAGATTTCAGGGACACAGAAAAATTTTCTGTTTGGAAGTTTCAGAAAGACCATATAAGTCCTGTCTTTCAAATATTATCTCAAAGAAAAACTGCTAGAATGTTCTGTGCTGATAGTCAATGACGTGCCAAAATGGCTTGAGCAGCTATTTAATGCTGACTTTTAACAAAAAAAATTGTTGACAGTATTTCAAAATGCCAAAATGTATTGTTCATTCAGTTACTGCATGGTCTGAGGATATGCAGTTTTCTAAAGAAATAAAACAGAGATGATTTGTTGCAAGAGAAGGTTTCATTTTACATATCTGCATCTCCATCGTAAGCCAAGGTTAGTGGTTTCAGTCGGTTGTTCTGTCTTCTTGGAGGTTTCTTTGGCTTTTTACTGTAACATTAAAAGAAACAAATAGATTCAGCCATCGTTAAGTCATGAAAAAAAGGTTTCAAATGAAAGAAACTGTAACCCATTCTCATTAATGCTAACAGCAAATTTACCTGCCTAGGTGTCTGATATTAATTCTCTTTCACCTCATATAGAGTATAAAATTAATCCTCTAAACTACAAAAACCTTCGGGAGTTGTAAATGCAAATATTTATATTCTATACTATAATTAACTTAAAAAGGCTTACTTCCATGTGGAACGCATGGGGGAGCAGGTGGTGGATTCCTGAATAAGTTCAACTTACCTTAAAACCACAGAAGCAGGAAGTGGACATGTGCAATTCAGTCATAGTAACATGTTTGTTTTACTTTGCTACCCTGGGGTGGTGACTCTGCCATCTGCATATCAGGCATCGCCTGGCCGTCTGGCATGAAACCTTGAGCATCTGCGTATGCTCAAGGCTGGCCAGCTCCCACCACCTCTGAACTTCCTGTTTCAGAGGGGACGGAATATGGCCAGCCTTCAGTATGCAAAGATTCTCAAGGGCCCGTGCTGAACAGTCGCACAATGTCTGATATGCAGATGGTAAAGTCGCTGCCCTGGGGTAGCGAGGTAAAAAAGCAAAAAAAAAAACAACAAAAAAACAAAGAACACTTGTAAGGAGAGAGGCAGGAATGGAAAATTTTAGGCTTGCCAAAGCACTTGTAATTCTCCGCCCTCCCCCCACTCCTATGGGGATACAGTAAATATAGATTCAGCCAAGGGAAATCTTGTCTCACCAATCTGCAGTGTGAACTGAACCCAGTTCCCAGCCCACTGCACTACCCATTAGGCTACTGCTCCACAGAATGTTAGGAATTATTAGGAAAGGAATAGAGTATAAACCAGAGCATATCTTAATGTCTCTGTATCACTTCATGGTGATTCCGCACCATGAGCATAGTGTGCAGTTCTGGTCCCCGCATCTCAAAAAAGATATGATGGAAATGGAAAAGGTACAGAGAAGGGTGCAAATAATTCAGGGGATGGAACAACTCTCATATGAAGAAATGCTAAAGAAGTTAGGGATCTTCAGCTTGGAGAAGAGATGCCTGAGGGGAGATAAAAGAGAGGTCTAAAAAATTCTTAATGGAGTGTAATGAGTAAGCATAAATCAATTTTTATTTTTTCAAAAAGAAAAAACAAAAACAAAAACAAAAAAGGGGCAAAAACCAATAATTCAGAGAACCAGAGGTAAATAGATCAAAGTTTCTTCTACTTAGAAATCGCATAATTCCTTAGTTGAAAATACTTTGTTAAAGCTACCTCTGCTTCTCTGAATTCTGTTGCTGTTCTCTTTTGTGGTGGAGTGGAGGAGGAGTAGCCTAGTGGTTAGTGCAGCAGACTCTGATCCTGGGGAGCTGGGTTCAAGTCCCAGTGCAGCTCCTTATAACCCTGGGCAAGTCACCTAACCCTCCATTGCCCCTGGCACAAATAAGTACCTGTATATACCATGTAAACCACAGAAAGGCAGTGTATCAAGCCCCATCTCTCTCCCCCCCCAGTTGGCACCTGCCTCCTCCTTTGTGTTTAGTCTTTCAAAAAGTACAATGACTAGCAGACACTCCATGAACTTACATAGTAGCAAATTTAAAACAAATAGGAGACAATATTTTTTCACTCAACCTATAGTTAAGCTCTGGAACTCATTGCTGGTGCAAGTTGTAAAAGCAGTTAATGTAGCTGGGTTTAAAAAAGTTTGGATACATTCCAGGAGGAAAAGACCATAAACTGTTTTTAAGAGCTAGTATTCCTTTGACTTTATTCCACTTTGCCAATGGGTGTCACTGTTGCTTACAAGCAGAGCATCTCTCGCCTATGTTTACTAAGGTGCGCTGTAGGCACATTAGCGTTTTTAACACGCGTAAATGGTTTACGCGTGTTAAATGCTAACATGCCCATAGAAATTTTAGCGTTTAACACGCCTTAACTTTAAAGGTGCGTTAGAAATGCTAATGCACCTTAGTAAACATACCCCATCCCCTATATGTTCATTGTTCTGCTGTGAATGTTTTAAGTCTTACAAACAGAAATCTGAAAAAAAGGTTCCAAGGCTAAGCATGTCTCCTTGATATTTCTGCCAGTGCACTGGATGAGTGGATATGCCAGCCTAAAAGGCACTGAGACTGATTTTCTGACACAATTCATAAAATTACAAGAGCAGCATTTTTAAGCATTAGGCTCTGTATCTCACTCAGACATGTATTTGAGGTTTCCATCATCCTCTTCTGGGGCAAAAATTATGAAAGGCAGTGTTGAATTGTGCCAATAAACTGCATATATTTAAAAGGTCTGCTCTGTAATCAAGCACGTCTTTTTCAAATAGTCCAATCTGGATATGAAGTAACAGAATAACTCACCAGGCTAGATAGATCATAGAGACAATAAAGATGAGTAAAACAAAGGCGCCTGCAGCTACACCATAAACCCAAGTCTTCAGCCTCCCATCTAAAAAGAATGAATGTTAGTCATTAGCTTGTTAAGTTAGTCATGGCTGCATATAAAAATAAATGTTGACATGAGATACTGTACTACAGGTAATGTTAAATACTACTTCAGCTTTATTAGAAAATTAAAGCCCTACCCGTCATATTCATAAGTTAATTATCATGAATTGTCAATGTTATTAGTTGAAATTTATGATCATCCATAAGTCTTGACCTTCTTTCAATGTGCATCATTATGGATCATACATTTTAATTCCAGAGCACAATCTAAGAATCTATAGCTGACACTGGATGCCTCTTGTTAATAGAATATTGTAGATAGATTAATTTAATGACACTATTAACAACTCAACTGTTTTAAAATATGGACAGAGGAACAGATGCATGCTGACCTATGTTCTGTATTACCAGACACAGTAAGCAATTAGAATTCATTGACTACATTAACTTTTTTTTCTGTAGTATTTCCTTAGCACTCATTTTTTTTTCATGTTGCTACATATATAACACATCCCCAGTAATAGTATTGCTCAATGCAATTAAAAACAATAAAAATAAATTCTTATTACTATCAACATATAAAAGAGATCAATAAATTAATAAAATACTTGAAAAACTCCCATGCAGAGATACCACTTCACAATACAACTTGTCTTCCTACATATACAAAGCCAGTCCCACCTCAACTAGGTTTTATCCAATAACCAGGTTTTGGGTTCCCTTAGAGGGGCATAATCGAAAGGGAAGCCCAAGTTTTGCTGAGGACGTCCTCATAAAATGTCTCTATGTAGGGCCAGGGAAACCCATATTATCGAAAGATGAACGTCCATCTTTCGTTTCAATAATACGGTCGGGGATGCCCAAATCTTGAAATTTAGGTCGTCCTTAGACTTGGTCGTTTCTGATTTTCAGCGATAATGGAAACCAAGGACGCCCATCTCAGAAACGACCAAATGCAAACCCTTTGGTCATGGGAGGAGCAGAGGGGCAGATCTGTTTACTTTGTTGGCCCAGGATTAAGTGGGGAGTGACAGGAAGAAGGATGAGGGCAAGGATAATGTAAAGAAGAAACAAGCAAGTGTGCTGAAGACTATTTTTATTTGGTTATTAGGTTTTCATGTGTATGCCAGTGTTATAGGGGACACCAAACCTGTATTATATCCTAGTTTATTGAGATATTCTGATTTGATTTTGCATGCTTAAGTCCCACAGTGACTGGGCATGATTAAATTCTGATCAGCAGTTTCAGAAGGACCTCACACAGGATAAGTCAGATGCATGAACCTATTGAGATGTGGATGCTTGGCTGACAGAGATGACTCCATTGCATCTCTGATCTTTTTGTTCAGGGAACCCCTTAGAGACCACTGTATCTTTGAGGGGGGGAGGGGGTTGTCAGGTGTTGCTCTCATCCAAGGGGCAGGGAGGCAGGACTCCTTTTCTTCCCTAAGGGATCAGGTCAGTCTGGGGGTTCCTCTTGGCAGTGACTGGAATCCGGAGTCAATATTTGTTTCCAATTCAACGCAGGATGGTGCAACAGATCATCGTGATGATTTTGTCATAGGAGGAGCCAGTAAAATGGGGCTTGCCTAGTCTTCTGATGTATTACTTTTGAGGCTGGGGTAAAGAATCAGTTGGGTGGCCTGGATTCTCCAGTTCCTTTGGGTTGCCTACCTTTGCCCCTTAAGTTGAATGCTTTATGGGATTGGTTACAGTGTTATCCTAATAGGACTGATATGCAATTGTTGTGGGAAGTTTATTCTGAGGGATTCAACATTCCATTTGAAAAACATAAGTGTTGCCACACTGGGACAGAATGAAGGTCTATCAAGCCTGCTTCTATCAGTGGACAATCCAGGACACATGCACCTGAACATAAGAACATAAGCGTTGCCATACTGGGACAGACCAAAGGTCCATCAAGCCCAGCATCCTGCTTCCAACAATGGTCAGTCCAGGTTATTGGCAAGATCCCAAAACAGTACAATACATTTTATGCTGCATATCTTAGAAATAAGCAGTGGATTTTCCCCAAGTCCATCTTAATAATGGCTTATAGAGTGTTCTTTTAGGAAGTTATCCAACTCTTTTTTAAACCCTGATAAGCTAACTGCTTTTACCACATTCTCTGGCAACGAATTCCAGAATTTAATTACACATTGAGAGAAGAAATATTTTCTCTGATTTGTTTTAAATTTACTACTTTGTAGCTTCATTGTGTGCCTCCCTAGTCCTAGTATTTTTGGAAAGAGTAAACTAGCGATTCATGTCTACCCATTCCACTCCACTTATTATTTTCTATACCTCTATCATATTTCCCCTCAGCCATCTTTTCTCCAAGCTGAACAGCCTTAGTCGCTTTAGCTTTTCCTCATAGGGACATTGTCTTATTCCCTTTATCATTCTTGTTGCCCTTCTCTGCACCTTTCCTAATTCCATTATACAGGTATCTTTCTTGAGATGTGGTGACCAGAATTGCATACAGTATTTGAGCATGGAGTGATACAAAGACATTATAACGTCCTTATTTTTGTTTTCCATTTCTTTTCTAATAATGCCTAACGTTCTATTTGCTTTCTTAGCCACTGCTGCACACAAATCAGAGGGTTTCAACGTATCATCAATGATGACACCTAGATCCTTTTCCTGGTCAGTGACTCCTAATGTGGAACCTTGCATCATGTAACTATAGTTTGGGTTCCTCTTTCCCACATGCATCACTTTGCACTTGATCATATTAAACAGCATCTGACATTTGAATGCCCAGTCTGCCAGTTTCATATGGTCCTCTTGTAATTTTTCACAATCCTCGCGATTTAAAAACTTTTAATAACTTTGTGTTGTCAGCAAATTTAATTACCTCACTCCTATCTGTAGATAATTTATAAATATGTTAAAAAGCACTCCACTCAGTATTTTATAGACCTCTATATCATATCTCCATCAACTGTCTCTTCTTCTTCTTCAAGTTTAAGAGCCCTAACTTCTTTAGCCTTTCCTCATAGGGAAGTAGTCCCATCCCCATTGAACAATTCAAAGACATTATAATATTCTCAGTTTTGTTTTCCATTCCTAATAATTCCTAACATTCTATTTGCTTTCTTAGCCACCGCCGCACACTGAGCAGAGGGTTTGAATGTATCATCAACGATAAAACCTAGGCCTTTTTCCTGGACAGTGACTCCTAGTGTGGAGCCTTGCATCATGTAGCTATAGTTTGGGTTCCTGTTTTCTACATGCAGCACTTCGCACTTGCTCACATTAAATGCCATCTACCATTTGGATGCCCAGTCTCCCAGTCTTGGGTCCTCTAGCAATGTTTCACAATCCTCTTGTTATTTAACAACTTTGAATAATGTTGTGTCATTGGCAAATATAATAACCTCGCTAGCTATTCCTATCTCTAAATGATTTATAAATATGTTAAAAAACAGTAGTCCCAGCATAGATCCCCTAGGGAACCCCATTAACTTCCTTTCTCCATTGAGAATACTGACCATTTAATCCTACTTTCTATTTTCTATCTTTTAACTAGTTTTTAATCCATAATAGAACACTATATCCTATCCCATGACTTTCTAAGTTCCTCACTAGTCATTCATGAGGTACTTTGCCAAATGCCTTTTAAAAATCCAGATACACAATATCGACCAGCTCACCTTTATCCACATGTTTATTTACCCCTTCAAGGAAATATAGTAAATTGGTGAGGTGATTCCCCTTGCCTAAATCCATATTGGCTTTTTCTAATTAATCTATGCCTATGTATATATTCAGTAATTTTGTCCTTTATACTAGCCTCTACCATTGTACCCGGCACCAATATCAGGCTCACAGGTCTATAATTTCCTGGATCACCTCTTTGAAGCCTTTTTAAATATTGGCATTACATTGGCCACCCTCCAATCTTACAGTACAATGCATGATTTTAAACATAAATTGCATATTACTAACAATAGCTTTGCAAGTTCATTTTTCAGTTCTGTCAGTACTCTGGGATATATATCATATGGTCCAGATTATTTGTTACACTTTAATTTATGAACTTGCCTGATTAGATCTTCCATGTTTACAGAGATTTGTTTGTTTCTCTGACTATCAGCACTGAATACCATTTCTGGCACTGGTGTCTCCCCCACATCTTCCTCAGCGAAGACTGAAGCAAAAAATTAATTTAGCCTCTCTGCTATGGACTTGCCTTACCTGAATACTCCTATTACACCCGAGTCATCTAGCGGTCCAACCAGTACTTTTACTGGCTTCTTGTTTCTAATATACTATGTTGTCACAAAATGCTTAGCCACCTGCCTAGGGTTACCCTGCGGCCAGAGGGTCTATCCCCAGCACAGCTCAGGTCCACATGCACTTGCTGCTTGTGCTCTGCACTAGCACCCTCCTCCCACCGACTGGATCACAACCGCCTCTGGTCGAGTCTTCTGCTCTCAAATTATTCCCAGTGATTTCTAGGTTACTAGTGCCACACTCCCAGTGGTCCCACAGTTCCCAGAATGCACTCACAGACCCAACACACAACACCAGGGTTGTTTATCAGTATAGACAAGCAGAATAAGCAAACAATTTTGTTTATTCTCATAAAAAATTGGACACTGAACAAAACATGTGCAATTAGCAAACAATAACAAGTAACTGAAATATGAATCAATTATAACACTAACTAAATATTTGCATACTTCCTAGAAAAGTACCTGGGAAGATCAGGATATATAACTGTTTGTGTACTGAGCCTCGGCAAAGACATTCTGCTCTCTTTTATTCCTGGCTAGGACTAAAGGCAAAATCAGTACACTCTAAAGGAAATGAGCTCCTGGGTCAATCAGAGCCCAGTCAACAAGATTTGAAAATATACTGCTGTTTGCTTCTTGCTTGTGTTAAAGAAAAGGAACATTCAAGGCTCCTTTTATCAAGCTGTGGCAAAAGGGGGCTGGCGCTGGCATGTGTTTTACACATGTGCTGACCAACTGCAGTAAAAGGGGGCCTCGGCATGCATGTAAAACACATGCCCACGTGCCTTCGAAATCTGAAGGAAGAAATCCCAGTGGGACAGTTTTTGTGACTGCGGTGGTTATGTTCTACAGAATTTAAGAACCAAGCCCAAAATATGGTGGACAAATTTATACAAAGGGGGTGCCTGCTCAAGGTAGTTAAAGGGCGTATAAGTGGGCTCTGTATGCCAACTGGGATTAGTTGTTGCATTCTTCTAAGACTCAAGAACTGACATCACTGGTTTGAGTCATTCCATTTTAATCACAAACCATTCAAGTGAAGAAAATTATTCACCGGTATTGGCACATCCTGACTTATCATCCAGTTTTCTCTCTGAGGCTAGTAGTGACGTTTCGCGGATCTAGGAATATGGGTGAGCTCTTATCCTGCCCATATCCGGAGTATGGTTCTGTTACAGCAAGAGAGCATTCAAGTAATTATAAATGTGGCCATTGTGTTAATTGCAGGTTTGCATTGGAATTATCACAATTTCAACATCCAAACAAAGGATCTGTGTTCAAGCTACGTTTGTTAACCAATTGTGAATCAGCCCAAGTAATTTATTTGATAATGTGTCCATGTAGTTTGTTGTACCTTGGCCATACAATCAGGTAAATTAAGTCAAGGATCGCTCAACATTTAAGCAATATTAGACTTCAGGAAATAGATGCAACTCTGGTGGAACACTGGCTGCAAGCTCAGTATAACATTGAAGATTTGTATTTTTTTGTATTATTACAGGTATTTTTGCTGCATGGGGGCAAGATAACCCATATTTTACAGGCAAAGGAGCAACGCTTTATTTTTGAATGGGACACTGTGCAATCACATGGTCTTAATAAAGAGGTTGAGTGGCTAACCCTGTAGCAAGTGATGGGTTCAGTTAAACAGTGTTTTTGAACCGTTAACAAGCCAGATGTGGCGTGAGCTCTATTCTAGAGGTTGCTGATCATGAATTGAAAGATAACCTAGTATATATTTAAAAACAATTTCAAGTATTATTAAGCAGTTTTTTGTTTTTGGCCAGATTTAAGATTTTTTTATATATTTTTTCTTTTTAGGGTTTTTACATCCCCCTGAAGAAGCAAGGATGTGAAACACAGCTTGTGTTGGGGATTATTGTTTGAGCATCGTTGACACTAAGGCATATAGGGAGCACTCACTGTTGTTATCCCATCTATCGATGAACATTCCATCTATTGTGGAGCATTGGATCTACAGATAAGTTAACTTTTTGATTAATATTTAGTTTTTGAGCAACACTTGAAGAAATGAGCCTGTGATTAGTTATATGATAAGCCATACTCAAACTTGTTTGGGATAATGTGGGATATAAATGTCACAAATAAATAAATAAATAAATAAATAAATAAATACATACATACATACATACATACTATTTTTAATGACTACATTTGCACCTGTGGGTGTACCAGCTTTGGCATACAAGACTGACAAAAAGACTTCATTTTTTACAGTGTACAACAATGAGATTGGTGGATGTTGCCTTATGTGAGTAGCACTTGGTTCTGAGCACACTTCATATATTTAAATAATTATATAACTAATAAGTGAATTAGATACCTAGATCTTGGTTTTTTTTGTTCTATTTGTTATATATTTGGTCAGGTACATTTTAAGTTTTACGCCCCATTTGTATTTTTTTTTTAAATCATGAGAGACTCCTGAGAAAATTAAAAAGTCATGGGATAGGAGGCAATGTCTTTCTGTGTATTAGGAACTGGTTATTGGACAAAAACCAGAGGGTAGAGTTATATAGCCATTTTCTGAATGGAGGAGGGTGAATAGTGGAGTACCATAGGAATCTGTACTGGGACCAGTGCTATTTAACATATTTATAAATGATCTGGAAAATGGAACAATGAGTGAGGTGATTAAATTTGCAGATGACAAAAAAACTATTTGAAGTTGTCAAAACACATGTACATTATGAAAAATTGCAGGAAGACCTTAAGAAACTTAAAGATTGGGCATCCAAATGGCAAATGTAATTTAGGGCCCTGTTTATTAAGCTGTGCTGTAGATGCACTAGTGTTTTTAGAGCGCTAAAATTAGCGCACACTAAAGCTAGAGACACCCATAGGAATATATGGGTGTCTCTAGCATTAGCATACACTTAAAATGCTAGCATGCCTTAGTAAACATGGCCCTTAATGTGGATATATGAAAAGCAATGCACACTGGGAAGAATAATCTGAATCATAGTTACCTGATGCTAGAGTACACCTTAGGAGTCAGCACCCAAGAAAAAGATCTACATGTCATTGTAGACAATATACTGAAATCTTCTGCCCAGTGTGCAACAGTGGTCAAAAAAGCAAACAGGATGCAGGAATCATTAGGAAAGGCATGCAAAATAAGATGAAGACTATTATAATGTCTCTGTATCGTTCCATGGTGCAACCTCATCTTGAGTATTGTGTCCAATTCTGGTTGTCGTATCTCAAAAAAGATATAGTGGAATTAGAAAAGGTTCAAAGAAGAGCAACCAAAATAATAAAGGGGATGGAACTCCTCCCATATGAGGAAAGGCTAAAGAGGTTAGGGCTCTTCAGCTTGGAAAAGAGATGGCTGAGGGGGAATATGATTGAGGTCTATAAAATCCTGAGTCGTGTAGAATGGGTAGACGTGAATCAATGTTTTGCTCTTTCAAAAAGTACAAAGACCAGGGGACACTCAATCTCATGTCTCAGATGAGACTCAGATGTGAACAGCATTAGTCTTTGGACCACAGTTTGGCCATAGAGTGTATTTTTGAGAAGCTTTGCAGGCTACCTCTGGGATATTCAGAGTCAGCTGGAATGGATTAGTAATGATCAAGAGGGAAGCATAAATTATGTTACTTTACAGATGAACATCCTATTTTGACTTCAGCTGTTATCATAGCCCACATATATGTGTTTCATCGAGATAATTATATTACTACTACTACTATTTAGCATTTCTATAGCGCTACAAGGCGTATGCAGCGCTGCACAAACATAGAAGAAAGACAGTCCCTGCTCAAAGAGCTTACAATCTAATAAGACTTTTTAGAGCATGAACTGAAGGATAGGAATTGTGGTTTATTTGTATACTATCTTGCTCTTATTTTATTACATGTATTGGTATTGAACATACTGCATCAATGTAGTTGATGATTTGGTATGTTTATTGTGTATCTCAGTTAGATAGCAGCCTCATTTTAGATTAGTTTTATTAATAACGAGTGTTATATATATTATTTGGAATATTGATGATTTTGTTTGTTTGTGAGTAGATATTGTAAAATCAAGATAGACCATTATTATATTTGAGGAAAACTGAGAGAGATAGTAGCTGTACCAGCTGTACCTAGGTCACAGATCCAGCATATAAAGGGCTTTAACTCTTCATGCTGAGGCAGTAAAATACTGCTTGATTTTTCCTGTCAGGGTAGTAAGCCTTGCTCTGTATGTTCAGAATCTCTAATTCATCACAATGCAACTGTAAGTGATTGATTTGTTTTATCTTGTCATCAACTGTATTAAATAAAGAATTGGATTAAGGACTGGAGTCTATTTTTGGTAACAAGCAGTCTCAGGTTTAAGCCTCTGAATAGAGAGGGGCCTGGTGTTATGCGAGTGTTGGCAATATTCAGTGTCAGCACCCACATATCTAAGCAGACTAATTTGTAGTAGATTATGGACTCCTGATCAGAATATTAACAGCAACACTATCTTAGTAGAACTTTTAGAGGTAAGCTATCAACATAAAAGTTCAAATGCTGGTGATATTGGCAATATGACCAGAAAGTCAGAGTGGCATGGAATGGAGTGAATGAGAAGTCTAATGGGTAGAGCAGAAGGCTACAAGCAGTGCCGTAGCGAGGGTGCCTGACACCCGGGGCGGGTCGCCGCTGCGCACCCCCCCGGGTGCAGGGCACAGCGCCCCCCTCTGGAGCGCCCCCCGAAACGCACCCTACCTTGCAGCGGGGGGCAGGCGGGAGGGCCGATCCGCCCCAGTGCACGTCACTGGGAACTGCGTTGGCTCTGCTGCTTCCCTGCTTTCTCTGCCCCGGAACAGGAAGTAACCTGTTCCGGGGCAAAAAGAGCAGAGAACCAGCGAGCTGACACCCCCCCCCCAGCGCGTGCACCCGGGGTGGACCGCCCCACCGCCCTCCCCTTCCTACGCCACTGGCTACAAGCCAGAGAAGCTGTGTTCAAATCCTATTGCTACTCCTTGGAATCTTGGGCAAGTCACTAACTTTTCCTTGCCTCAAGTACAAACTTAGATTTCGTAGGAAAATGCCTACCATACCTGAAAATAATTCACTTTGCGCTAAGACTCAAAAAAAAGAAAAGAAAAAGGTTTGAGCTAAGTCCCTTTCCTTCACTTGTACAATGAAAAACTAAGTATTATTATATTCAAGATACCCATTTCAAAACAGGTTACAACTCATTTTGAACTCTACTGTTGGAAGACTTCCCTCTATAGAAGCAAAGCAATAAGCACTACTGCGAGAGGTACACTTATATGCTCAGAAAAAAAAAATAAGTACAGATGAATTGACCCTCCAGCATCTGTGAAATTCTAAGTGTTCAACTAAAATAATAAAGAAGACCGTTATGGGATTTGGTATCTAATTTGGGACAGCTTTTTCTGAAACAAAGTAATGAGATGTTACCTAAAATAAATTCTTTGGAAACTGATATACAAAAAAAAGGAGAGGAGCTTAAAGTTCTGGATGAAAAGATTGGAAAATTGGAGGAGAAATTTGATCAAAAAGTTTTGAACTTTGAAACAACTCAATCAATGATGATAAAAGATTTGACCAATCTCAGGATGAGATCTGAAATGTTTGATAATTATACTAAACTTCATAATTTGAGATTTGTCAATTTTCCTAGAATATATAATGTAGCTCCTCTTGAGATGTTAAAGCGCTATATGCGTGAAATTTTGAATATACCTGAACAAAGTATCCCACCTTTTACCTTGGCTTATTATGTTCCTGGGAAAGAATTGAACCAGCCAATTGAAAAGCCGATAGACATTTCTCTTTTGCTTGAAACTACTGACTCTGAACTTGCAGCGGCAGCTACTTTGGTAGCAACCGTAGCATTACTACCAGATAAGAACTGGATCTTCCGCCTGTTCTTTCGTAATAAAGAAAAGTCTTTTTTAGGCTTTAAAATTCTTTTGTTTCCTGATGTCTCTAAGGAGACTAGACGGCGGAGGAAACAATTCCTACTCCTCAAGCCGGAAGTCTTGCACTTGGGGGGTACCTTTTTTTTAAGATACCCCTGCAAGTGTATAATAAGACTTGGGGGGAAGAAATATGTATTTATGGAGCCAGCTCATGTGTCTGAACTCATAGCCTCGGCAAATAAGGAAAAGCGAAAAGAATGAGGCATCTCCACTTAGTGAATGTGTGATATCTGATGTTTCTATATCTCCTTTGTTTATTTCTCCAGTTGATTTCCTACATATTGGATTTCTTGCATTATGGACTTGAGTCTCTATTCTTTAAAAGTGAATTATTTTAATTTCATTGTATTATTTTCCTTGTTAATTCTATTATGTTTGTAGAGACTTTCTAATCAAGAGGTTTCTTGTAATTCTTTTTTGAATAAATGAATAAATAAAAAGAAAAATAATAAAGAAGACAATTTTGGACCTCATGCCAGCGTATCATGTCTGAGTTTTACTCACACACTGGCAGGGCCAGTCCTAGGGTCTCTGGCGCCTCCCTGCAGACTATCAGTTGGGGGCCCCCCATCTCCTTTCTCTCTTCTCCCACCCTGCCCCTGTCCAGCGATTCTCCTTCGCCCCCATCCCCCTCCCATTTATGGCCACCTGCCCGCCCTCTTCTCCCCCCAACATCCCCCTTTTACTTCTTGCCACCCTGCGTGGTTTAAGTCTTTTTTAAAATTTACCTCCGTCCCAGCGGCCGCGTCATTTCAAAGCCCTGCCTGGCTCTAGCCTTCCCTCCCTTTGTGAGTTCATGCCCGCAGAGTCCCACCCTCGAGGAAATGACATCAGAAGGCGGGACTCTGCGGGAACAAACTGACGAAGGGAGGGAAGGCTAGAGACGGGCAGGGCTTTGAAATGACGCGGACGCTGGAATGGAGGTAAATAAAAGATTTAAACCCCCAAGGGTGGCGTGGTATGGTAGTGCAGCACCGCAGCGGCGACCTTGAAGGCAGGCACCTCCCTGCAGTGCTTACCCCGCTTACTGGGTTTGACCGGCCCTGCACACTGGAAAGCAGAAGAGACAGCCAGGTACAGCTGAAGGACACACTATGAATTTTCTTAAATGGGAAATAAAAAAATAAAACATATTTTTCTAACAATATGAAAACTCCACTCTGACCACCAACAACTAGATTTCAAGGAGCCTGAGTTACAACTGGATATAGTCCCTGCTGATATCTGAAAAGCTTAAGTGCCAGTGATAAAATGGAAACAAATGCACCACAGGGATTCCTTCCTACAACAAAAAATATCAATGAAAGGTGGAGGGGCATAATCGAACGCGAACGCCCATCTCCATGGGCGTCTATCTCCGAATACGGGAACGTGAAGGGTCGGGACAAACCATATTATCGAAAAAAATGGGCGTCCATCTTTTTTCCGATAATTTGGTTTGTGCCAGCCAAATTCATTGGATTTCTGCGGATTTGAGCTGGGCGGTATCGTTTTTCAGCGATAATGGAAACCAAAGGCGCCCAGCTCAAAAACGACCAAATCCAAGGCATTGGGTCTTGGGAGGGGCCAGGATTCATAGTGCACTGGTCCCCCTGACATCCCAGGACACCAACCGGGCACCCTAGGGGGCACTTGTAACAATTAAAAAAACAAAGCAAACTACCTCTGAAGTCCATAGCGCTCTTCCCTTGGGTGCTGAGCCCCCCCAACCCCCCCCAAACCCACTCCCCACAACTGTACACCATTACCATAGCAGTTATGGCTGAAGGGGGGCACCTAGATGTGGGTAAAGTGGGTTTTGGGGGTGGTTTGGAGCACTCCCATTTACCACCACAAGTGTGACAGGTAGGGGGGGATGGGCCTGGGTCCACCTGCTTTTAGTCCACTGCACCCACTAACAACTGCTCCAGGGACCTGCATACTGCTGTGATGGAGCTGGGTATGACATTTGAGGCTGGAATACAGGCTGGAAAAAAAGTTTTTAAAGTTGTTTTTTTTGGTGGGAGGGGGTTAGTGACCACTGGGGGAGTCAGGGGTGGTCATCGCCGATTCCATCCGGTGGTCATCTGGTCATTTAGGGCACTTTTTTGAGACTTGTTCATGAAAAAAAAGGGTCCAAAAAAAGTGACCCAAATTCGCGCTAAAAACGTCTTTTTTTTTGATTATCAGCCGAGGACGCCCTTCACTCCTCGGCTGATAAACACGCCCCAGTCCCGCCTTCACCACTCCTCCGACACGCCCCCATCAACTTTGGCCATTTCCGTGACAGATTGCAGATGAAGACGCCCAAAATCGGCTTTTGATTATACCGATTTGGGCGCCCACGGGAGAAAGACGCCCATCTCAAGTGCCCTTGAAAGTTATTTAACATCATTGGGACCATTTGTGTGTCATTCTGTCCCATTTTCTTGCTCTCTGATTAGATTTCTCTTCACTTGATACAAAATAGTTTCTTGGTAACAGCATTTCTATGATTATTTTGTTTTTTTTTCTCTTGTACCACAATGTCTGTTTTTCTTGCTTTGAGTTTGTCGACTGGAATGGGAATGTTCCAAGTGACCACAACATTCGTGTTCTCTTCAATTTGGTCAGGATCAGGATCCCAGTGTTGTTCTGCCACAGCAATGCTATAGTGTTTACATAGGGGTCCTTTTACCAAACTGCAATAAGAAATGGCCTTAGCACATCATTATGTGGGTCATTCCTGCATGATAAGGCCATTTTTTTCTGCATAGGTAAAATGGCTGCTTTTTCTATATTTTGAATTAATGACCAAGCGTTATCAGGTGGCCATTAGAACGTCAGCCCCTACTTACACAGATTTTGTAGGCAGTGAGAGCTCACACGCTAATAGCATGCTAATTGTTTAGCATGGGGCAATATAGCTGCATTAACCGATTAGTGGATACACCTACTCTCCGCCACCCTGAGCGCACCCCGTGATAAGGCCTTTTTGCCATGGTAAGCACGTGTTAGTGCTTACTGCAGCATAGTAAAAGAACCCCATAGTTTCCAGTGGATGAGAAGTACTTATTGTGTCTTTCTGCATAAAAGCCTAGATGTCTAATGATTTCCAGTTCTGTGCTCAGAATCTGTATTTGTCTGTTTTTTTTTCTTCTGTATTAGTCTTGGACCATCCTATCTGCAGACCACTATCCTATTATCAAACTCTCATCCTTAGGTTTAAGTTCATCAGTCCCATAGGCTGCAAAACAATCTTATATTGATTCTTCTACTCGTCTAGTCAAACTTTTTTAAATGTGTGATTATATATGTATGTCCAAAATGGAGAAGCCAATATAATGAAATTCTTCCATCGAAGAATAAAACACTCCTGAGGCAGCAGTGGGGAAATTCCAGTGGGCGGGGATTGGGTACCCCTGGCAGCCATTCAACAGGAGTATCCAATCTGAGCCTGAGCCCAAACTGGTGGGGAGGCCTCCAGCCCCCCCCCCCCCCCCATGGCTATGCCACTACCACATGGAAATAACGATTTTAAAAAGGATTAAATGTACACTTGAATGTCCATACTATTTAGAAATTGCAAGGAGATAGGTTGGGGGCATGCTTTGGGAGCACCAAAACAGAAGGGCATTGTGCAAAAAACTGATAATTCACAAAAATCTAATTTTTGACAAAAGAAATTCTTGTATTTAGATTTTTTTTAAACTGTGAAAGTCATCATTCACAGGTTATATAATTGTTCTTAACTTTGGGCTAGGTTTACTAAGTGGTGCTATGGGTGCATTAGCATTTTTAACATGCATAAATGGTTTACGTGCGTTAAACTCTAACGCGCCCATAGAAATATATAGGCTCGTTAGCGTTTAACACACCTTAAATTTACAGGCGTGTTAAAAACGCTAACACACCTTAGTAAACATACCCCTTTGTTACAAGTCAACAAAGCAATGTAAGGATAACAAAAATAATGCTTAGACTACTGTCTAAAGCATCTTAACATGTTTTTTTGCCTAAAAATTAATGTCCGATAAATAATGCTAGGCTAAGATTTATTGTGTGATTTAGAAATTATGTGTTATTATCTTATATTATATCACACTGTATAAAAATGGTAAACATTTTATATCCATGTCATGTTTACTGCACAACACAAAAGTAGTACTTGACACAACTCATTTTGCAAGACCCTTTTACGTCCACTCACCTTAAACAGCTGGCTCCAACATCTTGGTTTCCCATTGTCATTTCAGATTCAATATTGTTTCACATCTAATTTTGTCACCATTCCTCGTAGCTACAGATAATGGATGTCATGATCTCCAATTTTGTTGAAAGTTGAAAGGATTTCTTGCTCACGTTGGTCTTTTAAACCATCCACACAGTGGTGCTTGTAACCACAATCAGGACCAGTAGACCGCTGGGGTATTGTCTATCCTTTACCATTCACAAATTCCTCTTCCTTCGCATGTTTAACTGCGGTTAAGGGCGTTTCCAGTTGCTGTCATCAAGCGTTCCTTTTTTTAGTATTTTGGCAGGATAATTTGATATTTTCACTTATGGCTGCCATGATTGAAAGCATAAAGGATTGCTTTGCCTCACAGCGCTGAATGATCAGCTAGGCTAAAATGTGCATGCTTAATAAAATATGGGCCCAAATACATATTACTATGCTAAACTGTCACTACAAATTAATTAAATTGACCTAAATTAGCTCTTTAAAATTATTACCTACGTTGTATCTGTTTAATTCAAGTTATCATAAATTATTTTATGATGTACTACAGTGATTCCCAAACCTGGTCCTGGAGGCTCCCCAGCCAGTCAGGTTTTCAGGATATCCACAATGAATATTAATGAGAGAGATTTGCATGCACTTCTTCCACTGCATGCAGATCTCTTTCATTAGTATTCATTATGGAATCCAAGAAAACCTGTGCCCTTTCTTTGCTGGTATTTAGCAATATATATGGTTTTAACTTTTATTTTTAGTATCCTGTTTTGTTGGTATTTTGCAATATATATATATATTCTTAACTTGCAATTTTTTTGACATATTTATATATTTTATGTACATCTACATGTATTTTAATGTTGAATGTGATTCTATATGTTTATTTTAACATATTTTGCAACATTCATATTATTTCTGAAAAGACTCTATATGTTTACAATTCATGTCTATGTTTTAAATGTACACTATTATTCATATTGATGTGTGATATATTTTATGAACACATATATATATTTTATAATTGTTTCAGTTTTATAATTTGATATTCTTGTTGTATTGTAGCCCCTGACGCAGCCCTATTGTTGGGCGAAACACGGCCTGTGTTGGGCAATTATCTTACATACGGTATCTTCAATAAAGTTTCTTGGATATTATACCGATCTGCTGGTTTGTTTTCCACATTGTATTTTGCGGATTGTCTGCCTTGGTGTTTTCTGGTACCAAGAAAACCTGACTGTCTGGGGTGCCTCCAGGACCGGGTTTGGGAACCACTGATGTACTATATAAGCTGACACTTTCTCAAGATATTTACCTTTCTATTATTGCTTGACATGTAAACCACTTTGAACCCGAATTCTCCTCGGGCTAATGCAGACTAAAAAATGTCATAAATAAATAAATAATAAATAATTACAGCAGTAGATGGGGTGGGGATGGGGATTGTCCCCATGTCATTCTCTATCTGTGAGTCTGAACAAAGCCGGGTTTGAGGGCGGGCATTGGCACCTGTTTTCCTATGCTTCGGTGTGAGCCTCTTTGGGGATTTAAACTGAAAGAAATTTGTAGGTGGCTTATATCTCATGGTGTGGGGGAAGGGTGCCAATCTGCCCTTGCACTTCTTGTTTTGCCTGGCGCATGTGCTCGGGAGTTTCGCAGTAAGCGCAACTCCTGTGTGCATGCATCAATCATGTTCCTCCCCCTTGCTGTTGTTACTAATGTGCATAAAATTTGCATTCCATTTGCTTTGGGCAGGAGGGGCTATTTTTCAGCACTGTTCTTGCGTTATGGGATGCGCACACTTGCCTCTAGTGTCAGAGTTTTAAGCATCGAGCCCTATATCTGATCATCAAGACCCTCAAAGTAAATGGGCCAGAGTACTTGAAGAACAGAATCTTCCTCTATACACTTCCAAGGTCATTATGGCCACCCAAGGAATATCCATAACCACATCTTCTCCATAGGAAATCACATGACATGACACCCACTAACAAGCCTTCTATGTAGCTCCCACAATCTGGAATGGGCTCCCTGAAAGGCTTCACTTAATGCATGATTAACTTTAATTTAGGAAGCAGGCGAAAGCTTGGCTTTTCTCCCAAGTCTTTAACGGAAGAAGTAGCTAACTATTTAGTCATACAAACTCAAGGACTAGCATCAGCTCCACATTCTGTAGCACAACTTGCTTATCCACAGCTAATCTAGCTGTGAACATTTTTATCCATGTTTTCTGATTCTACATGCGTTTTTTTCTTAAGTTAGTCACCCTTATATTCTAACTCCTGTAACTCTATGTTCTACCTCTGCTTAAGCCCTATGTTGCTTATTAATATGTTTTAATGTGCATTGTGGTGACATTGTCAGTAGCACACTGTGCCATAATATGTACTGTTATTGGAATATTTTCTGCCTATTGCTTATGTCTGGATTATTCTTGCTGCACACCTCCTTCGATAATCTTTGAAAGTGTGGTAAATATATGCTAATAAATAAATGAAATGAAATGTCACCAAAACTGAGCAGTCTCAACCTGGAGGTCTCAATTCCGATCTCTATGTAAAATGGGTCTTCATATATTTTTATACATTTTAAATGAGCATGTTTAATTGTGTGTCTCTGTGTAGATGTACTGCCAGTCATTTAATGTGAACCTAATTGTTTAAGATGAGGTCTGCTGTTGCTTTCCTCTTCCTTTCCCACCATATGTTCTTTTAAATTACTGCCTATTGTGAACCAGTGCCAGACAGATTAAGTAAATGGCATTGTGCACTGCTCTATCAAAGTGGGTTGATGTTCTCTTTTTCAGCAGCTCAGTGTGTCTTTCAGCAGCATGTATTGTCTTTCTGATCAGCTTATTTAAAGTTGCTGTTTTTTAGGTTTGCTTACAACAATAAGTAATACATTGCAGAACTGTGTAGCAAGCTTAAACGATTGTAAAGAATTAATAGCCTCAAACCCCTCTCTCTCCATGACCTCCCCCCCTCACAAAAAAGAATCGATAGTGCAGAGAATCTGAAATAGAGGCCACAGTGATTTCACTGGCAAAAAAGGACTGGCGGATCTCCTTTTGTACATGGCAGTGATCCAGGAGCTCTAGCTGCTTTTTAAAAATCTCTCCGTTTCATGCACATTTCCAGAGTCCCCACTTAATTTACAGGGGCATACATTTGCCTCTCCGAGGATGAAATCCAGTCCATGATCTTTGCACTCTGTCCTGGAAGGTTTTAGGACATGATAAGGCTCAGCATCAGCAGAAGGAACATCTCATGAATGCCAGTAGAGCTCCCAAACCTCTTCTGGAGGATTCCCAGTCAATCAGGTTTCCCTGCCTACACTGGCTCCATTGCATGCAAATTTGTTCCATCCATATTCATTGTGGATATCCTGAAAACCTGGTTTGAGAACAATTGCAATAGGGATTGCAGGAAGAACAGCTATTTGCCAGGACAGATGAACACGCTACTGACAAACCCTGAAAGTCTGGTGTCCATGGAGAATTTTTATTGTTGGTGCTTAGTCTAAAAGAAAGGTTGGAACCAATATTCAAAAAGAAGAGCTGAGCGCCTCAATTTATGTTCCTCTTAGGCTCATAACTTTGTGCCCTCCTTTTAATGAAACTTTGAGCCTAAGTTTTCAGCTGAAATTTCATCTTAATTTAGGACCTTAAAGTTATGTTTATAAATGTAGGCCTGCCACTCATTTGCTTAGATTTATGATTATAGTTTATTACCCTAGTGCTGAAAATCAGTGCTAGGCTCCTAATGTTTTTTTCCCCTGTCCTAAATCTGCCCCTGTTGCCACCTACTTTATAATGCTCCTAAATTTAGTTTGGTGAAATTGTAAATATAAAGTTATTTACTCAGTCCTAGTAAATTTTCAAAGATGCCATTTTAGGAGCCGAACTCTCAAAGTTAGAAGCAAAAATCCTTTGAATAGTGGGCCCCTTCTTTCCAATATCATAGGTGCAGAATCATTTAGCTATACTGCCATTAACTGAAGTTTGATTGCAATAAGAAAAAGTTCCTGGAATAGTTAAATATGTTTCCTTCAATGATCAGAAAATATGAAAATGTTCAACTCTGCAGTAACACTAGGCAACAGTGGTAGCTGCTCTGTGAACTCACCTTTCCCGAATGGCTGAAGAAACCATGTTGTTCCACCTCTACCAGCCGGACCATTGTATGGTTGGGTAGGGTTAATAGCTCGACTTGTTTTTACATCTTCCTTTTTATCATCCGTTGTGGGGATTACAAGAACAGGGATGAGCGTGCACTGATCAAGCGTGCCATCTGATGATGTAACTTCGGTGTAACCTTCTTCACAGCCACATGTTCCAGTCTGTAGGAGACAAAGGAAACAAGTATTTAGAATTGAACCAGCAAAGGGTATGCCAAACTCTTGGAAAGTTTTGAATTATGGCAATCACTAAAGACATTTTCTCAAGCTGATGACAACTATAGGGCACTTTTAGATGCTCTGCGCAGAGCAATTTTCAAACAGGCCGATTCACACAGAAAAATTGGTATTTATCTGGGTAAATGGCTTTGAAAACTGCTTTCCCTGAGTGTGAAGCTATGCTAGATATACACAATAGGTACAACAAATTAAATTTCTACAGAAAGAAAATTCATTCCTTTTGGACCTCCATTATATAGTGATTTGTCTTTACATTCATTTGTAGTGGCGCATACCTCAGTACAGTAGGCGTGTGGTTGCCGGCATGGTGGGTTACATGATCTGTCAGACTCTGGCTGCCGCCCCACTATACAACCTCCTGGGGGACAGGAAATCATATTTTAAGTACATCTTACTCACAAGTAGATTAGTTGTCATGAAATGGATCATCACACTATACATCATATGCTGTCCTATATTTACTTATGTGCATAAACTCTGGCCTTGATTCATGGAAATTCAGGAGTTTGGAAAATTTACAATAAAATATAACAAAAGATGGTAGGATCCTATATATTTATTATATTATTTAAAAGGATATACTTGACTACTTTTCAGAGAGAATAACCCATCAAAGTAGTTTACAAAAGGTTGAAAACAAAAAAGGCACCATAGATGCCGCATTTATACCAGAAAAGTCACATAAATCTTTTTAATATGGTTATTTAATATGGTTTAGATCTAGATTCTTTACTATATACAAATGTTAAGTGACAGAGGGAAAAATACCCACAATGTATCATTAAGGGCCATGTTTACTAAACATTAGCACATACTACCAGGAGGTAGCATAGGGTAACTATTATTGTGCCCATAGGAATTACATGGGCACAACTGCAGTTGGCACATGCTAATGTTTAAAGCATGCATGATCCTAAACCCTAACATAGTCAATAAACCATTCTAGCAGACTGAAACTGTTACATTAAAAAATCTACATATATTAAACTGAATTATTATACATTGGGTAGTTGCCAAGAGCACTAAAATGGGCCATGGTATATTCTCCTACTAAAGGGCAACCTAGATTATGACATCCTGGGAAACTATCAGCCAATATCAAATGTCCTTTTTTTCTGGGGTACTTATAAAAGAGACAGTTCACATGCAACTCACAATTGGCTAGAACCATGTCAATCTGGATTCAGTTGTTATTTCCCTGCTAGGTGATCTCTATAGAAACCGTGATGGAGGATTTTCCTCAATACTAGTGTTGCTGAACTTCTAAGTAGCTTTTGATACCGTAGGCCACAATATCATGCTACCACAGTTGGTAGAAACACTATCAGTGCACAATATTTGTATGGTTCAAATCCTATTAGACAAACGACTGGTTAGCAACATCACATTCTCACCTTTGCATCACTTATAGGCTACCACCTATTTTATTTAATACGTACCTTAAGCCTCTAGCTGAGCTGATTTTGTTGCTGGAAATTCTGTTTCTATGCCAACGACAGTTACTCAAATCCACTGCACCTGATCTACCACAGCTTAGTGTAAATGGACTGCCTAATAATTGTTTGTTCCTGTATCCAAGGAGGAAGGGATTCTTTGCTCTCTATGCATGAAATAACTTTTTCTTAGAGCGGACGGAATTTTACTTCTATATTTCAGGAGGAAAAAGTTTATGTTGATACATACGATATTCATTTCATATTAGATCACATTTAAACCCTGACGCAGGCGCTGTGTGCCAAAACACGGCCAGCTTTTGGCAGGTGTAAGTGCTTATGTCCAAAGCTAGGCTCAAGAAGTATGCTAAGCTAGTATTTTACGCAAAGTGTACATTACAGAATACTAGCTTAGTGTGGATTTTAAGGGTCCCTCTGACTTTGGGTGCCATCTACTGAATCTGGTCCAATATTTCTATGATTGCGGATCTCCGTTTCAGAGATGCTGCTGTTGCTTATCTATTAAACTCTTTGTTTGAGTGGTTTTATGCAGTTGCAAGTGTTTTTAGTTGCTTTATATTTTATGAAAGTGACTAATTTTGGAAGTTACATGTTATGGGTCCCCTTTTACTAAGCCGCATGGGTGCCTATGCACGCCCAATGTGCATCAATTTTGTGTTACCGCCTGGCTACCGCATGGCCCTTGTGGTAATTTCATTTTTGATGTGTGTCCACTACGCGTGCCAGAAAATATTTTTATTTTCTGACGCGCAGGTGGTAATCGGCATTTTACGCATGTAGACCATTACTGTCTGGTTCCCGTGTGAGACCTTTCCACTAGGTCAATGACAGGTAGTAAGGTCTCAGACCAAAAATGGACACACGACAATTTGTACTTTGTCACACATCCATTTTTGGCAAAAATTTTAAAAAGACATTTTTTTTACAGGTGTGCAGAAAAATGATTCTGCGCTAGTCTAAAACACTACCACTGGTCATTTTTCAGCGCGCCTTTGTAAAAGGGCCCCATAGTTTTATGATATAAAGAAATAAATTGAGTGATTTAAGACAGAACTGAAGAAATAAACGTAAATAAAAAGGTTAGGTTTCCCACAGATGAAACGGATTAGAAGAAGGGTCATGTATACCCCAGGATGACAAGATATGCTACAAAGTTACATTAGATTTTTCAGAAGATAGTTCCTCTGGGTTCTAATGATTCCAGTACACATTTTTTAGGAAGAGAGCAGGTGGGTCACCCTATGAGAAGCAGATAGAAGAAACCACAGAAAGAAATGCAACAACAGCAATGAACACATCCATGCACCCAGTCACAGAAGTTTGTCAGTTGGTATTAGTCCACTATCTTAAAAGCAGAAATGCAAACTTTGTGGTATATCTTAAATGCACATGCAATAAAGTTTACATTAACAAAACAAGAGATTCAAAACTAGAATGCATCACCGTAGGTTGGTCTAATGGAGTTTTGGATTTGCTGTGTAGGTAGGAGACTAGGAGGCCCTTTTACATCCAATGCGTGTCAATTTGGTACTACTGCCCAGCTACGACGTGCCCCGGGCGGTGATTCTAATTTTCTCGTGTGTCCGATAAGCACAGCAGAAAATATTTTTGTTTTCTACCATGTTTCGCTAACCGGGCAGTAATTGGCAGTGCACGCTGACGATTACCTTCTGGTTAATGCATGAGACCTTAAGTCATTAGGTGGCGGTAAGGTCTCAGGCCCAAAATGGACTTGTGCCAATTTTTATTTTGCTGCACATCCATTTTCAGCCCCCCCAAAAAGCCTTTTTTGCAAGTGCACAGAAAAATGGATCTGCGCGCACCTAAAACACGTGCCTACACCAGTGCCTTAGTAAAAGGGCCCCTAAGATTGCACCATCTAGTCTCATTTGAAGCCAATCTGGGAGGTTAATGAAGTTGTGAGTTGCAGTGTTTTTGATTGGCCAGTTTTTGCCACAGACTAATGGTGTTGACATGATAAGTAGTAGTAGTAGTAGTATTGACAGGAGTCTATTGTGAGGATACTGGACAAAAAGGTGAAGGTGTGAATGCCTATGTTATATAAAATAAAGAAATAACAAGGTAAAAAAAATACATACTTATACTGTGACACAATGGTATATTTTCCCTTCCTCCATTCACAGACTCAAGCATGTCTGTGTAGAGAATGTGATGGGAACAGAGATAGTAGTGTGTCTGAATAGTCTGAATAGGTTGGTAGGGACTGTGGATGGGTGTCAGGTGCTGTAGAGGGTGTATGTATGTATGTATGTATGTGTGTGTGTAAGTGTTATGGTGTGTATGTCTATATGGAGAGTATGCATGTATATTTGTCAGTTGTGTGTATGTGTGGAATATTGGAGGGTGTGGGGGTTTGACTGTGTATCAGAAAGTATGTTTTTGGCTGTAGGAGGTGTAAGGATCCTGTTCCAATACTTCTGCATTCATCCCTTCCACTGTTTTCCTTCCATCTCCCTCTCTTTCTCTTCCCCCTTCCCCTCCCTCTGTCCTTGTATTTCCTACCCCCCCCCCTGCACTTTCTGTCTCTAATTTCCAGTTATTCACACTTCTGTATCTCACATTCTCCCTAACTCGGGGTATGAACAGTTCTTTGACATACTGTAGATAAGGTTTAAAATTAGTTTCTTCACTGCTTATATATGAGTTTTAAGAATTTAAATCCTCACTCACATTCTCTGTTAGTGTTTTATTATATGAATTAGCCAGGGATATTTAAACTTTGAATTGTGAGTAATACTTTTCTTCTATCAGACTTAAATTTTTTTTTACATCCTCTGTCAATTCTATATTCTCCTGTACCAATAAGCTTTACTTCATTTAAAATTTTACTCTAAATTTGTAGTTATCATTCATCTCAGCCTTTTAATGCATTTGGCATGTGGAACAGTTAAGGGTTTTTTTTTCCTCTGTCAACTTTCCTTTTAAAACTGCTGACAATTTTACCTTCAGTAGGTTCTGCTAGTTCTGCCAGAACTTTTAAACATGCTGTCAGATTTTTTTTTTTATATATACCCTGACATCCCTGCTACAAATTCACTGGTTACTAATCTGCTAGTAAGTTTTCTGTCAAATTATTAGTTCTTAACAGTATTAGATGACATGCTCAAATTAACTTCAAAGGGACATGGATGTTTCCTTTTAATATTTTACTCCCAATCACTCTTAACCTCTTTTCTGCTATAGGGCAGAATTAAATACTGAGCCCTCATGACTTTAACACTTTAGAAATCCTTTCAGTCACCTACCTACCTCAAGATCATTTTTTTGTCTGACAGAATCAGGTGTGCAGTCACCTATATCTCACATCTCAGTTTTAACATCTTTACAGCTCTCTATTTACATTGAAACTAATGACTCCCTTCTTTTTTTAATGATAATCTCACAATTTTCAAAATATTCCTTTTTTTTTTTAATTTTGCTAAAATCTCTAGCCAATCTTAACAACCCCCGGCTGTCAAAAAAAAAAAAAAAATCCCTATCTTGTTGTTTGTGAGACGCCCTCTATGAGTCAGTTGCTGTTCTCAGCACAAGTGATTGATTACCAGCTGACTCACAGCTGAGAAATATGTGACCATCTTTGGGAAAAGGTGACTAAAGTCACCAGAAACAAAAAATGAAGTTTTAATGAATTCTGTTGGATCATACACTTATAATAGTGACCAAATCAGATTCGTCCTAAACCTATTTCCTCTTAACTTCATTTTATGCCCTCTCATTCCAGAGGTTTCCTTAATTTGAAAAAGGCTCATCTCCTGTATATTAACATCACTGAGGTATCTAAATGTCTCTATCATATCCCCTCTCTCCCACCTGTCTTCCAACGTATATGTGTTCAGGTTCATGAGCCTGTTCCTATTTGTTTTAT
This sequence comes from Microcaecilia unicolor, assembly GCF_901765095.1. Taxonomy (NCBI): domain Eukaryota; kingdom Metazoa; phylum Chordata; class Amphibia; order Gymnophiona; family Siphonopidae; genus Microcaecilia; species Microcaecilia unicolor. Next base: position 146,235,969 of record NC_044031.1, read on the forward strand.
GACCAAGATCACTGACCAATTTTGTAGTCACCCTCTGGACCGACTCTGTCCTATTTATATCTTTCCATAAGTGCAGTTTCCAGGATTGCACACAGTAATATTCTCTGATATATTCTGATAGTTGTTTTCTAAATGGCTGTAAGATGTTCCTGAAAGCTCTTCTACTGGTCCCACCATAGCCATGTACATATGCGTTCAAGGTCTGCCACTTCCTGCTCCCTCTGACAGGAAGTATGTGTTGGAGAGGGAGGGTCAGAGTAGGTCATGAGCATACAGAATGCTCAAACACTCATCATCGTGCTCAGTTACATTTTGCTGCAACAGCCTTGGATAGAGGATAGAGGGCAGAGGATGGAGGTAGAAGTAGGGTGGCAGAAGCAAGGGAAGAGGGATGAGATGCTGGATGGGGGTGGGTGGGCAGGGAAAGGGAGACACTTGACACATTGGTTGGTGGAGTAGGGAAGGAGAGATGCTGGACTATAAGAGGGTAGAGAAGGGGAGATGCTGAACTATGAGTATGGTAGGGATGGGAAGATGCTGGATTGTGAGGGCAGTAGGAAAGGGAAGATGCTGGACTAAGGGGTGTGGTAGAGAAGGGAATGATATTGGACTACTGGGGTTGTGGGGAAGTGAAAATTCTGGACTTTGGAAACTGGTAGGGAAGGGAAGATACTAGACTATGGGGGTTAAGCAAGGGAAGGGGGAGATGCTGAACTATGGGTGGGGTGTATAGAAGGGGAATGCTAGACTAGTGGGGGTGTGGAAAATGGCATCAGATAGCATTGGAATAGCCCTACTTCTCTCTTCTCACAAACTTTGCTCTTTCTGCCACTTACTGTCTCTATAAGCCCCACCAGATTTAGCCTCTGTTCCCTATGTGCACATGCATGTGGCTCCTTTTAAACCTGATGATCAGTACAGCTCTGAGGCATTTGACCAAGCTTTCCCAATACAGTGGGACAAGCCAACAACATTTATCCAACCACCCATGTTAAGCAACAGTATGACCTGGGAATCATTAGTCATGCCAAAAGCCACCACCCACTGCTCTCCTCTCTTACTTCTGTACCATGACCGAAACCCATAATCACTGTGCTTCTACTGTGGGTGGAGTTGTGTTTTATGTGAGCAGGTATAAATGTCCATGGATTCAATTTAGCTGCTACTTCTGCTAGGCTTAGAAATAAGGGCACAATATTCAAAATGATTTCAATAGCCAGGAAAGGCTGCTGGCCATCTAAATTGCCTGTCTGGGGCTATCTGAGCATTTTCATCAGCACTTAACCAGATAGTGCCACTGAAAATGCCCACTTAACAAGTCAAAACTGGCTATTTTGGGGGTGTTCCAGAGGCAAAGTTGGCACTTAGCTGGTTAAGTTACCATAGTCCTTTCATTATGTGGTTCTTCATAGCCAGCTCCGTATGCCCGGAAATTCAATGGCAATATCCTACTCACCCCGATACCGAAAGACACCGTGAAAAAAACAAATGTAATCACTAACTACCACCCAGTTGTATCCATCCCGCTGTCAGTCAAACTGATGGAAATTATGGTAGCCAAACAGTTTACAGATTATATACACAAATTCTCAATATTACACAAATCACAGTCAGGATTTCGCCCCCAACACAGCACAGAAACAGTATTACTCACTCTCCTAGCCAAATTCAAGCAGGAAATAGCAACAGGAAAAAGCATCCTCCTCCTCCAATTCGACATGTCTAGTGCGTTCGGCATGGTAAACCATAATATACTAATAAGATTACTAGATAAGTTCGGGATCGGTGGTAACATACTTAACTGGATCAAAGGATTCCTAACCACAAGAACATACCAAGTAAAATCTAACTCAAACATATCATCACCATGGAAAGCAGACTGTGGAGTACCACAAGGATCACCGCTATCGCCAATCCTCTTCAACCTAATGATGACCCCTCTAGCCACTACCCTATCCAACCAAGGCCTTAACCCTTTCATCTATGCGGACGATGTCACAATATACATTCCTTACAAATCTAATCTGACAGAAATCACAAACAAAATCAAGATCAGCCTTAACATCATGGAGTCTTGGGCAAATGCATTTCAACTAAAACTCAACAAAAAAAAACACACTGTCTCGTCTAATCTCAACACAACACAGACAACCCCACAATTATCAACACCCCAGATTATACCCTCCCTATCTCAGACAGCCTGAAAATCCTCGGAGTTACAATGGGCCACAACCTAACACTAGAGAGCCAAGTAACATCCACAACAAAGAAAATGTTCCATTCAATGTGGAAACTCAAACGCGTGAAACAGTTCTTCCCAAGGAAAACATTTCGCAACCTGATACAATCAATGGTACTAAGCCATCTAGATTACTGCAATGGAATTTATGCGGGATGTAAAGAACAAACCTTAAAGAAACTTCAGGCCCCTCAAAACACGGCAACTAGGCTTATCTTTGGTAAAACCCAATTTGGTAGCACAAAACCCCTATGTGAAAAACTACACTGGCTCCCAATTAAAGAATGCATTGCTTTCAAAATCTGCACTGTGGTTCACAAAATTATCTATGGTGAAACCCCGGGATACATGACAGACTTGATTGACCTACCAACTAGAAACACATACAAATCAACATGAACCTACCTAAACCTGCAGTACCCCAGCTTCAAAAGACTCAAATACAAATCAACTTATGCATCCAGTTTTTCCTACATAAGCACGCAATTGTGGAACGCATTACCAAAAACCTTGAAAACGACGTACGATCACCTACACTTCCGGAGAACACTAAAAACTCATCTGTTTAAAAAGGCATATCCTACCAATCCAACATAAATGCCTGATCTCTGCAACACAACAAAACTAAAACATGTAATGGACATAACACAACTCTCCCTTATGTGATTGGATCAGATGAACATTAATCTTATCTCAGCATCACTATGTATTTGTTTACACCGGGGTCTGCAAACACATCTCTGGTACTATGTAAGCCACATTGAGCCTGCAAATAGGTGGGAAAATGTGGGATACAAATGTAACAAATAAATAAAATAAATAAATGCTGGAGCCCGAATATGGCCTGGCATTGAATATCTGAGAATAACGCCAGCAGCATGTCTGCATAGCCTTCACTTACAGGTTACCTGTTATAGCATTATGCTCTTAAAGTTATGCCTGCTATGTATGTATTTGACTTAAATGCAAACATTTATATGGATAGTGGCCAAATCTCACCACTCTCTGTATAACTTTAAGCCCTGTCATAAGGATTCTCCAAATCATGCCCCAATTGTAAATGGATAACTCTGGCTGTTTAGAAGAGTAGTTCCCTTCTACGGCAGTGGTTCTCATTAAGGTTACTTCTGTCTCTTTCTTGTTGATATTGTCTTTCATGTGTATGTCACTTTTCTTTTTTTTCAAGTTGTTGATATGGTACACTGTGCATGCAACGGGATGAAATCAGAATTGGATGAACCTGTTCAGGCAGACCTGGAGAAACTGTGATTCTTTTTCTTTTATTGAAACGTATAATACTTCTGTCCTTTGTGCAGGGTGCCTGAACTATAAGTGTGACTGGAACTGCATATCAAGTAAGAGAACCTGCCTCTAATGAATTCTCACAGTCAATCCAATTTAAAAGATGAAGAAACACCCTCTCTGTTTTTGTTCTCACCTTCCCGCTCTTCCAGTATTAGCTTGACAACATTCAAAACTTTTTCTGGCAAAGAACTTTTGAGGCTTTTTTTGTCACACCATTAGCATATTTATTCTGGGAAAGTAGTCTATATATTGGGAGAGAGATCAAACGGGCTTATGAAAAGGAAAAGAATGAAGGGGTCCTTTTACTAAGCTGCAGTAAGCGTTAGTGCACTACTGCAGCTTAAAATGGCTTAATGCATAATGTACTCAGGCATCCTGCGAAAAATGACAAATTGTCACTCAGTACCAGTGTGCTAAAAATATATTTTTTAAATTTTTTGTTGGACAGGGCGTGTCTGGGGAGGAGCAGAGAAGTACTTCATCCCCTAAACCACTGTTCCCTCTAAGCTCAGCTGGAGTCCTCCAGCTACAGTCCTGCCACTGGGTGGTGCTATTTCATGAGGGACTGGCACGCTCTGCAGGACTCTATGGAACCTGCCTGTCTCTAGATATGTAAAACACAATACTGAAGCACCACCCCCATTGGCAGCAATGCAGTTGAAGGAGTCCCACTCAGCTTAGAAGGAACAGTGTTATATACTACACCATTTATTTGGATTTTTGCAGTCCAAGTGCATGACCCTGCATTTTTTAGCATGAAAACTTAGTTGCTAATTTCTGGGCCATTCTTCAAGCTTTACTAGATCCCTCCTCATGTTATCCATGCTCTCTGGGGTGTCTACCCTATTACAGAGTTTGGTATCATTTTGTAAAGAGACAAACCCATACCAGATAGTCCGTCCACAATATCACTCATAAATATGTTAAAAAAAGAGCTGGCCCAAGGACAGATCCCTGCGATACACCACAGATAACATCCTTTTCCTCAGAGCGAACTCTATTTGCCACTAACCTCTGTCTCCTTCCACTTAACCAGTTTTTAACCCAATCAGTCACTTTAGGGCTCATACTGAGGGCACTTAGTTTATTTATCAATCATGTATGCAGAACCATGCCAAAGGTTTTGCTAAAATCCACATCTAGTGCCCCTCCCATATTCAACTGTTTGGACACCCAGTCAAAGAAATCAATCAGATTTTTAATGTGAGCTCCCCAAGCACAGAAACATTAGTGAAAAGCATACCCTTAACCAAAGAAAGCAGCAAGAGGAGCTCAGGGCCCCAACATATCATGTTTCACCCCCAGAGAAAACAGTAAGAGAGGCTTGGCAGCTGCATCACATCATCTCTCAACGGGAGGTGATAGATTGTGATTGCCAAGCCCCTCTTGTTTTTCTGAGACTAGGATGCTCCCACCCCAAGACAAAGAGCAAGAGAGGCTCAGAGACCATAGAATATCACCTCTCAGCCCCAGGGAAAACAGCAAGAGGGGCTCAGCTGCCCCGACATATCACCTTTTAACCCCAAAGCAACAAATAGAGCTCAGCAGCTCTATCATATCACCACTCTGTTGGGAGGAGATATGTTGGGGCAACCAATTCCTTCTTGCAATTTCTCTGAGTCTGAGAGGATCCCACCCCATAGAGTCAAAGCAAGAAGGGCTCAGTGGCCCCAGCATATCCACTGTTGGGAAACTGTGGGGTACAAATGAGATAATAATACTCCCTGTCCCACCCTCAAAAAAACCAAAACAATACACAAGAGGAGCTAAAATTGGTACCTAGGGAAAGGGGAAGGGATTTGATATACTGTCTTTCTGTGGTTACAATCAGAGTGTTTATGTATATACAGTACATGTACTTATTTTGTACCTGGAGCAATGGAGGGTAAAGTGACTTGTCCAGAGTCACAAGGAGTTGCAGTGGGAATTAAACCAAGTTCCCAAGGTTCTCAGGCTGTTGCACTAACCACTAGGCCTACTCCTCCACCTACCCTGCATTCCTCACTCTCTGCCTCCTGCCATCTCTGTAGTGTTACCTTGAATTCATGTTTCCTTATTTTCTAGCTCCTGTTACACTATCTTATCTTTATGTTCCATCTTTGCTTACACCCTATGCTGTCTATTAAAATATTTTATTCTGTTTTATGTTGACATTGTAATGTACTATACTATGCCATACCTTGGTATTATTATTTGAATATTTTTACTGCTGTAATTGTGTATTGCCTATATTTGACTTATTCTTGCTGTGCGCTGCCTTGAATGAATTCCTTCAAAAAGGCAGTAAATAAAATAAATATCCTTGAGCCTGATATTCAAAACCATTTAACTGGGTAGGAGAGATTTCTACCCAGTTAAATGACACTCAGTTGGCTCTGGGGATATCCAGCAGCACTTCCCAGATATTGTTGCTGAGTATCCCCTCTAACCAGTCAAACAGAAACCAGCCATCATGTGAGCAGTCCAAGGATATAATTGGCACTTATCTAGTAAAACACCAGTATTCAGCCCTTAACCAGATATGTTATCTAGACAAACAGGACTGCAGAAATAGCTTGTTAAGGCTGAATATTGGCACTTAACCAGATAAGTGCTGGCTATCTGCACATATCCAGATATTCAATGCCAGTACCAGGACATGACTTGCCACTGAATATCTGGGTATAAAACTGCTGGTAGAAAAAAAATCATTGACCACCGCCAGCTGAATATTACCCCCACTTCTAAAAAGTCTTTGTGTGATTGGAGTATTTAGTTGGGGGTTGTTTGACTTTATGAGAAGAAAGTTGTTCTTTGAATTTGATGATCAAATGCAGGTAAGTTAGGAAAAGGGTTGTGGGTGGTGTCATGGGATGTTCCTGGGCTTGTTACCTGCCTTATATTTGCAGCGTCTATGTTTTAGGTATGTAGAATGGAGGGTGGGGTTTATTCGTTGTTGCATGCTGATATATCTCCATTGACACAGTATCAATTTGCTGATGTTCTTCGGTGCTCTTTAACCAATGGATTTCAGGACACCTTGATTTAGGATTGGGGCAGCTTCATTTGCTGTGGCCCAGAGTTCGTCTCCCATGGATATTTAGAGAATATGAAGGTGACCCTCTGCATGTTATGTCTTATGCACACTACCAAGTTTTTGATTTTGCATTGCTGAGTTGTATTTCTTTCAGTTTTTCTTTCCAGATTATCAGATAGAAGAGATTGTTATTTGGATCTATAGCCATTCGTATGTGTTCTAGGCTCAGAATTGGCTAAGGAGTTGTACCTGGGATCTCATTTGGGTCTTGCTACAGTGGGATTCTGAATCTATTGGCTAGGCATACATGGGATTCACTAAGAACAACTGTTAACCTTCTCTTTTGCAAGCTAGGAGATAATTGGCTATTCCACATTTATTGTTAATTCATTTGTTAAAGGGGTGGCCCTCATAAGACAGATGAAGAAATGATTTCCTTTGGATCCTTAATACATTTCTGGAATTGCACTTAGTTTGGTCCACACCTTATTTCCCGACGAGTTTGGCCTAGGGCTCTGAAAGGTAAAAGCAGTAGAGGAGGGTCAATTATGAGCTCACCAATTTTATGTTGCTTTGGGGATTTGGTCCCCAGTCATACGTTGTTGACTGTGGATTGTCCAACTTTTTATCAGTCTGATGGGGGTCCACCTTTCAGTTACGGTTGGATCTTTTATTGAGTGCTTTTCAGGATATTTTGAAGTTAGGAGAGTAGGGCTTTAGGGTCACAGATGGGGGCGGGGGGAGTGGAAAACAAGTGAGTCACTGCCTTTGCTTATAGCAGAATTGTCAGTTCCTGCTTAGGGAAATGGGTGAATTTGAATCTGGGATCGGGAGGACACTATCTAGCTGGGTGGCTGAAGAGGCAGATGAAAGTACTTGTAACTGCCTTAAGATGCATATTGTTATCTATTGCTAGGCTGGAAAAGGAGGTGTGACAGTCTTGATTGTGCTATTACTGTAATTAAGAATTAAATATGATGTTATTGGTTAATAAAGCTGTGGCCTTGTTTTGCCATATTTTTTGTGTTTGCTGTTTTTAATGTAGGAAGGGGCTGAATGTGAATACTCACATTGTTCTGAAATCTGTCCAGCAGCAGTACTGGGAATATCCAATCTATATAAACTAGCCGTTAAGCCCGTAAAAACGGGCGAGTATTGTAGTCCTCCTCTCTCCCCTGGCCTCACCCCGTCCACCGATCCTCCCCTCCCATATCCAGCAACCCTCCTCTTTCCCTTGGCCTCCCCCTCCCCCATGTCCAGCAACCCTCCTCTGTGTCCTGCTCTCACCCCAAGTCCAGCAACCATGGCCTCTCCCCCTGCCCTCCCCCCATGTCCAGCTACCCTCCTCTTTCCCTTGGCCTCCCCCTCCCCCATGTCCAGCAACCCTCCTCTGTGTCCTGCTCTCACCCCAAGTCCAGCAACCATGGCCTCTCCCCCCTGCCCTCCCCCCATGTCCAGCTACCCTCCTCGCCGCTGCTCCCTCCCCCCTCCGTGCCGGGCCCCCTGCACTGACCTGACAGTGCCTCTCACTTCCGTGTGAAAGTGCTACAGGCAGCAGCAGATTGCTCTGCTGCTGCCTGCAGCGCTTCCACACGGAGGTGAGAGGCGCTGTCAGGTCAGTGCAGGGGGCCCGATATGGAGGGGAGCGGGAGCGGCGGCGGGGATGGGGGGGAGGGTGTAGGTTGGTTCGCGCGATGTTCCTTTCCAGGCGGCAGCGTCGTCGTCCGACAATTTGACTCCGTTTCCCTCTCTGTTCCGCCCTCTGACGTCTTGACGCGAGGGCGGGACAGAGAGGGAAGTCTGTACTGCGCATTTGCAAGTGAGTACGGTCACTTGCCGTTTATATGTTTGATAGAAGGGTTAGTATCTGCTGATAGCAGAGCCAAGAACAGACAGGGTAAAGGCAGATTTGACTGCAAAATCCAAAGCAACTGAACAAAAAACATACCTGGAGAAAGATAAAAACAGACAGACTTCCAAAACCGATATACATATTCGTACCTTCAATGTTCTCAAACTCAAATCCAGATGTAAGGGAAAGAGTGCCTTTTAGTACTAGTACTAGACAGATGAAAAAATAATTACCTGTAACATTTAAGCCATCTGACCTTTGACACCAAACTGTTCGAGAAGATCCTTTCCAGGGACTGGCCATCCACTTGTATTCAAAGCACTGACCATCTGCATATAAAGAAGAGATTTTTGAAGCCACTATTCAAAATAATTTCTGCAGTTAACTTTGGTGTTACTGTATACATTTTATTTATAGATGTGGGGCCAGCAAATGGATAACTTTTGATTGGACATCTTGGTATCAAGTCAAAAATTACTGACATTAAAAGATGGCAATAGAGGCACTTACACGGCAAGGCTTAATTTTTATATAACTGTGATGTTAAATTTGTCCATTTGAGTATGATTGAATAAAAAGTCGGCCCAACATAAATGGACAACATCCATTTAAGTTTAGGACTGCAGATTCAGAAATCCTGCTTGAAAGGTAGTATGGCTAAAAAGCTGCATACAGCAAGGCTGATAAGATACCCATTTGCTTTTATGCAGATACCACTTCACTGAATATTGATTTCTTTGTCCTTCATTCTATAATGTGAGAGCTAATGTTCACACACCATGGACCAAATTCTATAAAGGGTGCTGAAAAACTGGTGCTGAATAAAATGAGTGCTAAGTGCTACTCTATATACAGTGCTCTGAGTTGGGCACCGTTTATAGAATAGGATCTGCACCTAACTTTTAGAGGAGATGATTTATGCCAACTGGAACCATGTAAATCTTCAAGCCTAAATTAGGCGCAGATCAGGCATATTCTCAACAGTGCACAAATTCTTAGAATGCCTGTGACCCGCCCATACTCCTCCCATGTCCATGCCCCCTTTCCAGATCTGCCCAAAAGAATTTATGGCACTTCTTTATAGAACAGCACCTAGCAAGATGTGTGTGTAAATTCTAATTATTGCCAATTAGCACCCAATTATCTATGCTAATTGGTTTGTTACTGAATTAAATTTTGTGTGCACAATGTTGTGCACATAGATAGAATCTGGGGACATTTCCGTGTGTGAATGTTACAATTTGTGCGTAAGTGCTAGATAGGTGCTAAGCAGTATTCTATAATCTTAGTGTGAAACATGCAGAGTGCGAAATTACAAAGGGACATTAATGCGAGCAGGGCACCAACATCTCCTACAATTATGTACATATATTATAGAATAATGTCATTTACATGCCAAGTAAAGTATTTTGGCCTGCGCAGTTATACCTGCCGTAGACATAAGTGGGCACAGCGAAATGTTAGTGCTTAAATGTTGACTTTCGCTAGTGTTATATTATCTGGGCATCCAGATGTCATTATAGAATTCTCAATTAACTCCCAGCATTCTGGCGCCTAATGTTTGGAGCATTTTATAGAATTGCCCCCATAGTATAACCAATGCCCAGTCAACAGTGTAATAGTCTTCAGCTTAAACACCTTTAATGAAACTGAAATTATTTCATTTCTGAAGATTCTAGTATGAGTTCTGCAGTAGTTATATTAAACTCAATTTTGTTTTCATTAATGCAATTACAACCATTTATATATTTATTTATAATCCACACAAGTCACAGTTCTTGGTGGCTTACAATAGAAACATAGACAATTAATATAATGAACAAAACAAAAAACAATTAGGGGCTGATATTTCAGACTTCAGGAAGTAGCTGGGCTCCCTCCTGTGGTCAATGCTGAGTCCAGATATTCAATGCCGTGCGATATTCAATGCTGTGCCATTTCCTGTAGCCAGCATTGAATATCCGGTTTATTTTTGGCCGGTTCCAACTTAACTGGCAAAGCCAATATTCAGCACTGGCCAGTTGGAACTGGCCAAAGATATTCCAGGTATTGCTGCGGCCATATTTGGCTGCCACTCTTGGCCAGCAACACACTGAAAATTGGCAGGTAGCCAGTTATATCATGCAACATAACCAACTCTCCATTAGGCGCTAACTGCCAATATTCAGTAGGAGACAGCAGGCTATGTCCAGCTGAATATCATCGGATAGCCGGCTAAGTACCATTTAACCAGTCAAGTTATGACTCGTTGACCCTGAAGCAGCTAATCGAAACGCTAGCCATTTTTGGTCATGGTCCTGTTTGAGCTGAGAGAAAGAGACAATGCGGCTAAGTACATTTTTTTCATTTTTGAAGTTTGTTTCAATTATTATAATAAAGAGTCCACTGTCTGGGAGATTTTTTTCAGCCGAAGATGAAGCAGCCCTGCTCCATAAGGGTTTAAGCTGGGAGCTTCATGAGGCTTTTTTCTCTTTGCTTTTGATGCTTATGTCTATATTAGAGAACTTTTGTTACTTAGTTTATTTATTATACTGCATTATGAAACAGGCCGGAAAATGCTTCTTAACTGCAGTCTACTCACCATTACAAGATCTAGATTCCAGGGACTGCTCTGGGCACAGATGTTGATTTTCTAGTTCCTGAATTATTACAGCTCTGGATCTAACTTGTGTGCCTCCAAACCCAAGATCTTGACTATTAACACATGTCAACTGGCACAAGCTCCACTCAGACCACTCCTTCAAATAGCAGTCACCTGCCAAAAGCAAATTACAGAACCAAATTGAAATAACAAACATTTTTTTTACTTATATAGAATCCTATTTTCTAAGATTTTATAGGTTACACACCTACACTGGGGTTTACTAAGCTGCTAGCACGGCTGGCTGTGTGCTAATGCCAACACAGACAATTCATTTTGAATGGGCTGTGTCAGCAATGCCAAACGGAAGCCGCTAGCACGGCTTATAAACAGACCCCCTATTGTTCCATATTATCAATTGTTATTCATTTCATCTTTTCTCAAAAACAAATAATAATGCCTTTAGCATGTCAGGATTGGAATTTGTGAATCTTGTGTTTACAGAGTCACAGATAGTGTATTACTAATTGCACTTTAGACAAAGAGTTATTCCTTCAACAACAGGACTTGTATTTAATACCTGCTATATTAACTATTGACCAATAAATGATAACAGACTTATGCAATGAGGGGGGTTGTTATTAAAATGAGGTAAAAGTTGGCCTTTTACTGCACCCTAGTTTATCACAGGAGTCACTAGCTTGTGGTATCTCAGTACCACAGATCAGTGACTGCTGCAGTACATGGCAACCAGAAATACCACAAGATCATCACAAACTTACCTAAATCTCCACTACCCAAGTTGCAAAGGCCTAAAATATAAAACAACCTATGCATCCAGCTTCTCCTATATAAGCACATAACTATGGAACGCATTACCAAGCGCCGTGAAAACAACTTATGACACTTAAACTTCCGGAAAGCACTAAAAACTAACCTGTTCATAAAGGCATACCCTAATGATCCAACCTAAATGCCTGAACCCTGCAACACAACAAAACCAAAGCCATACTGGAAAAAACTAAACCCTTCCTTCTCTTTGCGATCCCCAAATGTTTTTGTCACACATGAACTTTACCCTACTACAACTTCACTCTGTATTTTGTTCATACCAGAATTGGCGATCGCCTAATTGTATTATGTAAGCCACATTGAGCCTGCAAAAAGGTGGGAAAATGTGGGATACAAATGTAACAAATAAATAAATAAAAAATACTGCTTGAATTCAACCTCGCAAGCTGCATTATTCATACTGACAGGCAGTATCTTAAAGGGGTGAGAGCAAACTCTGTTTTCCTCATTCTTAGAAAGACACTTCCCAAACACAAACCCCTCTGAAGATCCCTACCCTCAAGTAGGTACTCCTCTCCCAGGCCTCCCTCTCCAAATCTCTGGTGTTTAGTGGGCTCTGGGACAGGAGCCATCTCCAGTAGCTCCTGCCAAGTTCAAAATAGCACCAGAGACCCCTGTGGTAGTCTCATGGTACTACCACTAGGAGTTACACTGCCATAGAATGGACTTTTGCTATTATATGACAGTTTGACCCCTAGCAGTAGTACTGCAAGACTACTGCTAGGGGTCACCAGCATCATTTTAAAGGCAGGAGTGATTGGGGATTACTTCTTCTCTGGAACTCATTAGCCACCAGGGGTTTGAGAGGTAGGCCCTGGGGACCATATGGGAGGATGAGGATCTTCATAAGGGGGTAGTATGGGGGACTCTTTGGGGAAGGGTTGTGATTAAAGAGGTGTCCTCAGGGTGGATCATATTTGGGGGTATCTTCAGAGGGAGGCGGAAGTAGTTTTTGCTCTAGCCTTTTTAAGATGACACTTGAGAGGATAGGGCCACATGCAGGCAGCTGAGCAGGAAAAAAAGTGGCAGCTTTAAGCTGGAATTATTTTTCCTGGAATAACACAACCTGTGGGGTTCACTGCAAGCTGCATTTTCGAATTTAGATAATAACGAGGCGTTCTGCATGCTTTGAATCTCATTGTTATATATCACATGGTAACAATTTATGTTTTCAGGGAAACCAAACTTTCAGTTCTGCCTCTCCAGGTCTTTAAGAAGAATGAGGAAGCATAGAAAGGAGGTGTTTACGTTACTAATTCTCTAACCCTCTTTAATGTTAAAGTGTATCATGTCTCACATTAACCTCTGGATGGTCCCATGAGTAATCAATTGATAACCTGGTAAATATTGTTACTGTTATACTCTTATGAACAGCATTGCTCTTTTCCCCTTTGTTGTTTTTTTTTAAGTTTCTACTGTCCAATGGGTACCCCTTTGTACCAATTTTGCCATATGTGTGTGTGATCACTGATTTTGTTATGCTATAGCAAAGAAATAAATCATGGTTCAATTTATGCTTTTGTTTATGGCCATAGTGTATTATGCCTTGTGCATTACTTTTGGTTTATGATTTTGCCAGCAAATAAATCAAGTCATGACTTACATCCATATTTATGCCTTAAGGTCCAAAGGCAATAACATAAAAATGCTGGATGTTTTAAAACTGTGGTGCACCTTTTGACATTCAGATTCCAATCCAATTTCAAAATCATATGTATGCATTCCAAATGTGGTTTCACATAGTGAAAACTGTGGAAACAATTCTACTATGCTAAAATATGTATTACATAGATACCTCCTAAACAAAGGAGGGCGTGAGGTATTGGTTTCTTTTCTACATCATTCATATATACTTATCATCATAACAGGTTTAGTTAGGTACATAAGCACTTTTATACCTGTCATTCTTAGGTATACAGACTTTTTCATTATATATATATGTGACCTAATATAACATGAAAAAACCTTTATATATATGTGTGTGTGTGTGTGTGTGTGTGTGTCTTTACCTATGATATTTACACTTGGTTTTCCTAAATAAAGGTTTTTTCATGTTATATTGGGTCACATATATGTAGTCAGTATTAGGTAGTAGAAATGCTTAATTTACTTCCAAACTGATTGTGTTATTTTACTGAAAATGTCATATGTTAAATGATACATTCATCATCAGTTTTGTACTTGGCTTGTATATTGTTATTTGATATGATAAAAGATAAGGTTTTTCTATTTTATGGTTTTACTTACAGCACATATACATCTAGTATAGTGTAGGTTATATATATCTTATAGGTTAGACCAAGTATTATTGTACTTTGTATTGCTTTTATTTTGTTTGCATTGTCATATTTCGATATTTGCTGTCATTCTAGGGTAAAAAAACTCTGTAGTTTTTTTTCTCTTCACAAATAGGTTTTTCCTACACTTACATAGTAGTGTTAATAGTTTTGCTTCAATACTTACAAACTATTGATATTTTATTGCCCCTATACTGATTAGTGATAGATATTATGCCTTTATGATAGATATTATACATATCATTTGTTGCTTGTGTCATTGTAAGGACATTTGTTGTGATCGAGCAAACGCACACAGTTGTGTTGTAGCTGGTGTTTCAAGCCGCTCAGCTCCTTCTTTGAGCTGAACCTCTTGAAGGGGGAGAATGTACTACTACTACTTATCACTTCTATAGCGCTACAAGGCATACGCAGCGCTGTACACCATACATGAAAAGACAGTCCCTGCTCAAAGAGCTCACAATCTAAATAAGACAGGCAAACAGACAGAACAACTAAGAGGTAAGGGAATTAAAGAGGTGGGGGTAAAAGGGTACAGGGTAAGTGAGTAGTGGGTAGGAGTCAAAAGCAGCGTTAAGAATGTAGGAGCAAAACAAGAACTATAAAGCACTACATGCCTATATAGCAAAAGTATATGGGTTGCAATACATGGTACTGTTCAGCATTTTCAACCTGATATGAAAATACAGACTTTAATTAAGTTCATCCTTCACTGCTGAAGCCTGGTGCTAAGGGCCTGTGAATATGTGTGTATTCAGTGTAAAGCCTTGCAATACAAAACCCCCCATCAAGGACTGACAGCCACCTAACCAAGGACTCCTGGAAATGTCCTTAGTGACTAAACTGACAAAATGGCTGGAGCAGCAGGGTTTACTTGTTCAGCACCCATGTCTGTTTTATCATTCCCACCTTATTTCTCCTATCCCTTATTTGTCCTGTTTGTCTGTCCTGATTAGATTATAAGCTCTGTCAAGCAGGGACTGTCTCTTCATGTTCAAGTGTACAGCACTGCATACGTCTAGTAGTGCTATAGAAATGATAAGTAGTAGTAGTACATTGTTACTGGATAATGCACTCTCCGGTCAGAATGGCTCTGTGCTAGCATGAATGTGCTGTAATGCTTTGATTCTCCACATCAGTATCGGAAAGTCCAAGTCCTATTATTCCAGACTCCGTGGCACCTTTGCACCCCACAAAAGCACTTACTTACCTGAAACCCTGACCTTATGGTTAAAATGCTCATAATGTGGCACCTAGAGTCATAGCATGGGAAACAAACAAGTTGTTGGGCATCGACAACAAGGCCATGTACGTCATCAGTCTAGCTGCAGCTGGGCCTTTTCACTTTAAGAAGCTAGGATAGGGTTTCCATCTTGAGTATGGTCCATTTCCATGTCTGACTGACCATCCAAGGATTGCATGGACATCTGCTGGATGCCTGTATTATCTACTAAGGTTGTATAATCACCATATATTGACGCTTATATGTGCTGTGGGGGATAGAGTAGCTGATGGATTTATAAGCCTGTCTAGGGTAATGTGTGTTTATTCAGAAATGTTTCTGTGTAAAGATTTTCATTGTCTTTATGCTTGCCTGATTATTATCTCTGTTGCTGTTGTAAAAAAAATGAGCACTATATTTTTTTATAATATCTTTGGTGTGTAGTTAGTTCTCATTTGGGCATTTTGTACTTGGATCTAAAGATAAGAGGGAACTTATTTGCTTCTGACACTTCATTGTCTAATGCTGGTAGTATCAGGTTCTCCCAGTAATACTCCAAAAGGTTGTTATGTGTGTATGCTCAACATATTTACCTCTCCTATCAAGTCAGCCTATTCCTCAAAGCTAGGAAAGAAATGAACAGAAAATGGTGTGCTTCATCAGCCATGGTATTTGGAAGAAGTGGGGCTAGAATAAGCTTGTTTGGCTGCTTGCCAAAACATTTCAATATAATTAGTAAAATGACTTCTGCTTTTTGGTGTCCATCTCCAAAATGGCTTCACTTTGTCAATGAACCAAAAATGGTCCCATTCATTGCATTTCACCATAAATTTTGAAATTAATATGGATGGACATTTAATTTCAGAACAGATTACCATCTACAAGGATAGGATAGAAGGATTGCCAACATAAAAGTTTGTAGTTCATGACTTTTTGAGACCACATAAGCACAATGTTCTCTAGGACCAGTTCAGCTACTGAAATTGGAAGCCTACAAAATAGTTTCTTAATGTACCTGGACAAGGTAAAGTACATGTTTCCTCAAGCACCACTTTCTTATCACCATTTACAATCATTTCTATTTCTCCACAGAACTCTTCATCCACCATTTTACCAGGATCTTCTTTGGATCCATCATAAACCATGCAGGAGATATTCCTGATTCTTGTGCCTTCTCCACACTGAGCATCCTAGGAGAAAGGGTATAACAACACAAAACTTACATTAAAAAACACATCAGTGCCATTATTTACTGTGTTGCAGTATCATGCTTCACTAATGAAATGGTCTTCATTTAGAGAACATTTGTTATTTTTTTGTGTGTGTCTTATGTTTATAATATGGTTCTGCATTGTAATGGTAATATTGAATTATTTTATTGGTGTATTTGCATGAACTACATGTAAGGCTTTTGTTTTTTCTTATTTTTTAATCTTCTGTACTCAACAGAGCTTCTCTGCTCCCAGGAGTGCTAATATCAGCGTGGAGAAGGCCACAGCAAGATGGCTGAAACATCAGTCAAACAAACTTGGACAGCTGCAAGAACCAAAATACTTTAAATTGCTTGTACGTGAATGCCAGAAGATTAAAAAAAATAATAAATAAGAGTGAAGAGTTGGAATGTATAGCACTAAATGAAAATGTAGACAGATGTCTCAGAAAGCCGGTGGAACTATCAATGGGACATTGACATACCAGGGTACACATTATATTGAAATGATAGGATAGATCAAATTGGTAGAGTGGAAGTATTATGGGGTCAATTCTTTATAAATAAAAGGCACTGACATTTGCACAACCATTATGAGTGTGTTGAGAATACTAGCATGCATATTTGCCAATATTTTGCTTGCTCTATTCTATAAGTATACACACACATCTTGCATAGCATATATTTGCAAAAGAAACATACAGGTGGGTGGAGCATGGGAACAGCATGGGCGGGATGCAACTTACGCATGCACTTTATAGAATAAAATAAAATACGCACATATGTTTGGCATTTAAGGGGGGAAGTTATCAATGTGCAATGAGACCCTGGACTAAAATTGCATGACTTGTGGTAAAATACCCTGTCTTAAAAGTAGCCCGAATTGATAATTTTCCCCCTTAGATGCCTGGGCATACATATACCGGGTTAGGCTAGTATTCTATTTTGCATTCTAGAATATACTGCTACCTGATGCCCTGTTTTAAAACTGGCCTTTATATGCTATGTATGGCAAAGTGGATAAAAGCACTACAGGAAAGAAAATACAGTGTGGTATTTTTATGTATAAAAATTCTATACCTGATAGGGAAGAGTATAGTGATAGGGAAATGGTACCATTCACGAGGAAAGGATGAAGAGACAGTGAAATGCAAACAGAAATTAGGAAGGCTAAAAAATTTGTTAGTAGAAAATAGCAAGAAATTACAATTACTCCAATATTGATTGGGTAAGAATCTCATGGGAATATTCTAGGGAAGTTACTAGATACCATATACGACTGCTTCATGAAGCCATTGGTCCTGGAACTGATGAGAGGGGAAACTACTTTACTAGAATGCAGAACTTACTGTGGAACATCTTGGCAATAGTGACCATAGTGCAATCAAATTTGTCATAATCACAAGAAGGAGGACACTTAAGAGAACTACTGTTGTAGCACTTAATTTAAAAATGGAGGGGTGGGGAAGGGGAGGACTATAAGAAATTTAGGAAAAAAACTAAAATGAGTGGTTGCCAGAGTCATAAGTCTGTATAAGGTGTAAGCATTCATTAAGAATATCATTTTAGAAACACAGATAAAATATATTCACTGCTTTAGAAAAGGCTGAAGAAAGATCACATGTCTGTCTGCTTGGTTTAAGCTGTGACAGAGGTCAATATCCCTTGCCAATTTCACATTAAGGGGGGGGGGGGGGGGGAATCAGTCATTGGAGTGCTGCTCACATTCAGACTTCTGGATAGCAGGTTTAAATACCAATGTTTTTTTTCTGTTTGGACATAAATGGACACCTCCCTTCAGAAATGGGGAATAGATGTTTAAAATTTTGTGCCTGCTGTAATTCCACATAAAACACACCCAGACCACATTCCTCTTACCATGTGCACATTTTTCATTTTTAGACCTGTATATCCAGGCTTTGTAAAATCAGAATTGATAGTTATGCAGTATAAACATTTAAAGGTATGTATATGCATGTATAAGCTGTGACTAGTACTTTTCAAGTAATCACCATAGTGGATTTAGATTTTCAGAAAGATAGTGAGAAAGTTCCTCATGGAAAACTTCGCAGGAAATCATGGGACAGGAGGAAATGCCCTATTGTCGAACAGAAACTGGATAAAAACAAGAAAGAGTGTAAATCTACATGTTAAGGTTTATATGTGGCAAAGGGTCAACAGTGGAGTGTACAAGGGACTATACTGGGATCTGTGCTGATTAACATATTTTAAATAATCTAGAGAAAGTAGCAACATTTGAGGTGATTAGATTTGTAGATGGCACAAAATTATTCAATGTTGTAAAAATGGCAACAGATTGTAATAATTTGAAGAAAAGTCTTGCGAGATTAGGAGACTGGGCGTTTAAATGGCAGATAAAATTTAATGTGGGCACATGCAAAGTGATGTACATATGAAAAATAAATCTTAGGTTCTATGTTACTAGTCTCCACCCAAGAAAAGATATTGGAGTATTGTGAATAATATGTTGACATTTTCTGCCCATTGTGCTGCTGCTATCAAAAAGTAAAAAGAATATAAAAGATTATTTGTAAAAGAATGAGTAACACAACTGAAAAAGTCATTATGCCTCTGTATAGGTCCATGGTGCGATTACACCTTGAGTACTGTGGCTCGTCAGGTTGCCTCGTTTCAAAAATAATCTAGCAGAACTAGAAGAGGTTAAGAGAAGGGCGATAACATGATGAAGGGGATAGACCATCTCCCATATGAAGAATGGCTAGGTAGATTAGGGCTTGAGCTTGGAAAAAAAGGATGATGGAAAGGGGACATGATAAAAATATTGGGGTCAATATTCAAAGTGATTTAATCAGCTAGAAATAGCTCCTGTTTGGTTAAATCACTTGTTTGGGGATAACCAGTTAGTGCCATTGAAGATATCTAGTTAGTGCCCAATGTGAAACCAGCTATTTGGGGGGTATTCTAGGGGCAGAGTCAGCACTTTGCCAGTTAAGAGCCAATATTCAGCACTTAGCCAGACGAGCTAACCACTTAAATAGGATCACATTTAACCGGTTCTGTATACCTCGAAATTCAATGCCGGAGCCCAGACATGGCTCGGCATTGACTTTTCAAGGATAATGCCAGTGGTAGTTAGCAAAACACTGATTTCCACTGGCTGAATATTGGGCCCTTTTTAAAGTCATGTTTGAGATGGAATAGTTAAACAGAGGACAATATAATACAACACAAATAGGGCCTTGTTTACTAAGCAGCGCTAAGGGCATGTTAGCATTTTTAGCACATGCTAATGATTAGGATGCACTAATGGCATGGAGGGGCATAATCGAAAGGGACGCCCAAGTTTTGCTGAGGACGCCCTCGCAAAACGTCCCGGTGGAGGGGCGGGGAAACCCGTATTATCGAAACAAGATGGACGGCCATCTTTCGTTTTGATAATACGGTCGGGGACACCCAAATCTTGACATTTAGGTTGTCCTTAGAGATGGTCTAGACTTGGTCATTTCTGATTTTCGGCGATAATGGAAACCAAGAACACCCATCTCAGAAACGACCAAATGCAAGCCCTTTGGTCGTGGGAGGAGCCAGCATTCATAGTGCACTGGTCCCCCTCACATGCCAGGACACCAACTGGGCACCCTAGGGGGCACTGCAGTGGACTTCAGAAATTGCTCCCAGGTACATAGCTCCCTTACTTTGTGTGCTGAGCCCCCCAACCCCCCCCCCCAAACCCACTACCCACAACTGTACACCACTACCATAGCCCTTACGGGTGAAGGGGGGCACCTAGATGTGGGTGCAGTGGGTTTCTGGTGGGTTTTGGAGGGCTCACATTTACCACCACAAGTGTAATAGGTAGGGGGGATGGGCCTGGGTCCACCTGCCTGAACTGCACTGCACCCAGGGACCTGCATACTGCTGTGATGGACCTGAGTATGACATTTGAGGCTCAAACAAAATATTTTTAAAGATGTTTTTGAGGGTGGGAGGGGGTTAGTGACCACTGGGGGAGTAAGGCAAAGTGATCCCCAATTCTCTCCAGTGGTCATCTGGTCAGTTCGGGCACCTTTTTGTGGCTTGGTCATAAGAAAAACAGGACCAGGTAAAGTTGTCCAAGTGCTCATCAGGGATGCCCTTTTTTTTCCATTATGGGCCGAGGATGCCCATGTGTTAGGCAAGCCCAAGTCCCGCCTTCGCTATGCCTGAGACATGCCCCCATGAACTTTGGTCATCCCCGTGATGGAAAGCAGTTAGGGACGCCCAAAATCAGCTTTCGATTGTGCCGATTTGGGCGACCCTGTGAGAAGGACGCCCATCTTTCGATTTGTGTCGAAAGATGGGCGTCCTTTTCTTTCGAAAATGAGCCTATAAGTCATCCATAGGAATATATGGGGACTCTAGCGTTTAGCATGTGCTAATTTTAGCACACGCTAAAAACACTAGCGTATCTTAGTAAACAGGGTCCAAAAAAACTTAAATTCCACAAATTACCATTTAGGTCTAATGTGAATCAGAAAAGAGTTGACTAGAAATTTCTAGGATATACAATATTCCACTACGCTGAACTACACAAGTGTCATCCCCTCCTGTCTGTATTTGGTATATTCACTTAATGGAGGAAAAGACTTCAGATGTTCGGCTCTCAATGGTATGATTACCATTTATTCAGGGCAAGACATAAGAGGTTTGACTCCTGAGGAAGCTAACAGTGAAATGGAGGCTCTCTGTGGAGTAAATCAAATTATACCACACTCGATTAAGATAATTGCCCTTGAACAGTTACATTCTGGATAATAGTTAATTTTGATATAGTAAAAATGGATATTGAAATAACAAAAAAAGACAAAAGAAAAAAAAAAGAAAACAGAAAGTAAAATTTCAATTTAACTATGGAGGTTTTTAAGACTGATGAAGAAGCTCGCCCGACATCCATATTGGTAATCATACCATTGAGAGCTGAGCATCTGAAGTCTTCCTCCGTTAAGTAAATACATCAAATACAAACAGGAGGGGGTGACACTTGCAAAT
The DNA here is from genome assembly GCF_901765095.1 of Microcaecilia unicolor. Lineage (NCBI taxonomy): Eukaryota > Metazoa > Chordata > Amphibia > Gymnophiona > Siphonopidae > Microcaecilia > Microcaecilia unicolor. Next base: position 146,257,553 of record NC_044031.1, read on the forward strand.
ACTTGGAGTATTCTCATCAGCAAGTTAGTGTTCTTTAGCTGATTTACTTAGGATATACAAAAAAAGTTAAAGAACACTGGATAGCAGAACACCCCTTAAATAACAAGACGTTTCTTAAACAAATCTGTAGCTTTCTCTCAAAAGCCATGTAATTAGCTTGCAATCTAATTTCAACTGTAGGGCATTCCACATGGAAGGGGCTTCATATGCAAAGGACTGAACAAGTACTCTTTTATATCCTATCCCATTAACATCAGGTAAATGTAACATCAAGTGGCTTCCTTGCTGCAACTGTATAGAATAACTTGAAAATGTTATTAAATAACTTAAATAAAGAAGAGCCTGACCCTGAAATAACTTAAAAATTAAGTAACTAAGTTTAAACAAAACACAATATTCTACAGGTAACCAGTATAATTTTGATAGCTAACAAAGAAACTTTCTCAATTCCCTAGCTGGCATACTTTGAAGAATTTGAAATTTAACAAAAGGTTTTTGGGAACATCCCATATATAGACGTTTGTAAAAGTCCAATTGAATCAAAATACAAGGCTGAATTATAATTTTGGTCTGATCCAGCAAAAGGTTGCATCTAATTCTAGAAGTCTCAGTTTCCAAAAAACATTGCTAATTAAAACATTAGTCTGATATAGCATAGAAAGTGATGGGTCTAAATATACTCCCAGTATTTTCAAAGAGGTTTCAGAAGCAAAATGGAGATAACCAATATTCATTTGTCTACCTAAACTTTCAAGATCTTGAGCTATCAAACAGACAATTTTGTTTTCTTTTTTCAACTTGTGATGAAACCCACTTTTCTACAAAGTTAAAACACTCGAACAATAGTTAAATAATCAATTATAGGGGAGATTAATGGAATATGGAAGGTAATATCTCTGCATAGCTGTAATATCATCTAATTTTGTTACTGCTGTAACCAAAGATCTCGTATAAATGTTGGATAAAATTGCTGATACTGATGAAACCTGTGGGACACCATAATTTATCCTCCAAGGTATTGATAACTCACCATTCATCTTAAACTCTGTAGACTGTTTGATAAAACGCCACAAAGCCAGTGTAACAATTTGCCCATGATCCCAATTTCACACAGTTTATCTAATAGTAGCAAAGAATATCGGATAAAACTCAAAGAAGCAAAGACAGAAATTAACCCCCCTGTTTACTAAAGTTTAGCTCGAGTTATTTGCAGCAGGACCCGTTTTAGTCCTGTGGGCCCTGCTGCAGATAACTCGAGCTAAGCTTTAGTAAACAACCTCCACAGTTAGCCAAAGCACAAATAGAAGAAATGATTGCTAGAGATGTAAAAAGAGGTGGAATGCTAGAAATAGAATTGTAAGACTGAAAGATGTTGGCAACTGCTATGTGGAGAGTGATGAGGAAAAATGAACATGCTAAATACATATTTCTGTTCTGTGTAGAATTGATAGAATTGAAAAATGAACTTGAAGAAATTTTGTTAGTAATATGTAATTTATCTTTAAAATCAAGCATAGTACAGGAAGATTGGAGGGTGGCCAATGTAACGTCGATTTTTAAAAAGTGTTCCAGAAGAGATCCGGGAAGTTACAGACCGGTGAGCCTGACATCGGTACCAGGCAAAATGGTAGAGACTACTATAAAGAACAAAATTACAGAGCATATATATACAAGCATGGATTAATGAGACAAAGAGGGGAATAATCGAATGGCGCCGGCCATCTCTGCGGCCGGCTCCGCAAATGGGTGGAGCCAACCGTATTTTCGAAAAAGATGGCCGGCCATCTTTTTCTTCTCTAATAAGGTTGGGCCCAGCTGAATGTCAGAGATGGCCGACTTTGAGATGGCCGGCATTGATTTTCGGCGATAATGGAAACTAATGCCGGCAATCTCAAACCCGGCCAAATCCAAGGCATTTGGTCGTGGAAGGAGCCAGGATTTGTAGTGCACTGGCCCCCCTCACATGCCAGGACACCAACTGGGCACCCTAGGGCGCACTTCTAAAAATAAAAAAAAATAGCTCCCAGGTACATAGCTCCCTTACCTTGTGTGCTGAGCCCCCCAAATCCCACCCAAAACCCACTACTCACAACTGTACACCATTACCATAGCCCTTAGGGATGAAGGGGGCACCTACATGTGGGTACAGTGGGTTTTGGGGGAGGGGTTGGAGGGCTCCCATTTACCACCACAAGTGTAACAGGTAGGGGGGATGGGCCTGGGTCCACCTGCCTGAAGTGCACAGCACCTACTAAAAACTGCTCCAGGGACTTGCATACTGCTGTCAGGGAGCTGGGTATGACATTTCAGGCTGGCAAAGAGGCTGGCAAAAAAGATTTTTTTGTTTCTTTTCTGGGTGGGAGGGGGTTGGTGACCACTGGGGTAGTAAGGGGAGGTGATCTCCGATTCCCTTTGGTAGTCATTTAGTCAGTTGGGGCTCCTTTTTGAAGTTTGGTCGTGAAAAAAAGGGACCAAGTAAAGGCGGCAAAATGCTCGTCAAGTCTGGCTTTTTTCCCCCATTATTGGATGAAGCTGGCCATCTCGTGAGCCTGCCCCTGTCCCACCCCCATCCTGCCTTCACTACCCTACCGATATGCCCCCCTTGAAGTTTCGCCGGCTCCGCGACGGAAAGCAGTTGAACTCGGCCAAAATTGGCTTTCGATTATACCGATTTGACCGGTTTCAGGAGATCGTTGGCCATCTCCCAATTTGTGTCGGAAGATGGCCGGGATCTCTTTCGAAAATGAGCTGGAAAGCCAACACGGATTTTGTGAAGGGAAATCTGGCCTCACCAATCTACTACATTTCTTTGTAGGGATGAACAAACGTGGATAAAGGTAAGCTGGTTATATATCTGGATTTTCATAAAGCATTTGACAAAGTACCTCATGAGAGACTCCAGAGGAAATTGGAAAGTCATGAGATAGGAGGTATTGTTCTATTGTGGATTAAAAACTTGTTAAAAGATAGAAAACAGAGTTAAATGGTCAGTATTCTGAATGGAGAAGGGTTGATAGTGAGGGTCTGCAGGGGTCTGTGCTGGGACCTCTGATTTTTAACGTATTTATAAATGATCTAGAGATGGGCATAACTCGTGAGGTAATTAAATTTGCTGATGACACAAAGTTATTCAACGTTATTAAATCGCAAGAGGATTGTGAAAAATTGCAAAAGGACCTTATGAGACTGGGAGACTGGGCATCCAAATGGCAGATGACATTTAATGTGAGCAAGTGCAGAGTGATGCATATGGGAAAGAGGAACCCAAACTACAGCTACGTGATTCAAGGTTCCACATTAGGAGCCACTGACCAGGAAAATGATCTACATGTCATCGTTGATGATAAGTTGAAACCTTTTGCTCAGTGTGCAGCGGCATAGAAGAAAGCAAATAGAATGTTGGGTATGATTAGGAAAGGAATGGAAAGCAAAAGTGAAAATGTTATAAGGCCGTTGTATTGCTCCATGATGTGACCGCAACTCAAATACTGTGTGCAATTCTGGTCACATCTTAAAAAAGATATAGTAGAATTAGAAAAGGTACAGAGAAGGGCGACGGAAATGATAGGAGATGGGATAACTTTCCTATGAGGAAAGGCTAGAGTGGCTAGGGCTCTTCAGCTTGGAGAAAATTTGAGTAGAGATATGATAGAGTTATATAAAATAATGAGAGGAGTGGAACGGGTAGACATGAATTGCTTGTTTACCCTTTCCAAAAATACTAGGACTAGGGGGCATGCAGTGAAGCTACAATGTAGTAAATTTAAAACAAATCAGAGAAAATATTTCTTCACTCAATGTGTAATTAAACTCTGGAATTTGTTGCAAGAGAATGTGATAAAAGCAGTTATCTTAGTGGGGTTTTAAAATAGTTTGGATATCTTCTTAAAAGAAAAGTCCATAAGCCATTATTAAGATGGACTTGGGAAAATCACCTGCTTATTTTTAGGATAAGAAGCATAAAATGTATTGTTCTTGTGACCTGGATTGGCTACTGTTCGAATCAGAATACTGGGCTTGATGGACCTCCGGTCTGTCGCAGTATTGCAACGCTTATGTTATGTTCTTATGTGTACACAGAAAAAATTGCTGGAGAAGTTTCTCAGTTGGCTGAGAAAGGTACATATGGAAATAAAGTAGATATTGCACTGTTCACAGAAGAAAGTGTTTATGAAAAACTAAAAATACTGAAAGTGGACAAAGCCATGGAACCAGATGAGATCCATCCCAGGATACTGAGATTTGTTTAATAATTCCTTGGAGACAGGAGATGTTCTACAGGACTGGAAAAGAGGATATGGTCCTTCTTCACAAAAACAAATGATAGAGATGAAGTGGAAAATTACAGGACAGTAAGCCTCAATTCAGTGGTTGGGAAAGTAAAGGAGGTGCTGTTAATGCTTAGTGAAATTCCTGGAATTCAATTGATCACGAGATCCAAGGCAACATGGTTTTACCAAAAGAAAATCATGCTAAATGAATCTATTTGATTTCTTTGACTGTGTGACCAGAGAAATGTATAAGTCATTGAAGAAGCCCAACTTGGAGTATTGTATTCAGTTTTGGAGAATGTATCTTAGTAAGGACATTAAAAAAACATTTGAAGTAGTTCAGAGAAAGGCAACAAACATGGTGTGGGATTTGTGCCAAAAGATGCACAAGAAGAGAGTGGAAGGCCTGAATATGTATAGCCTAGGAGGGATAGGGGAGATATGATACAGATGTTTCAATACTTGAAAGGTATTAGTATAAATCAAAATAAAAGAGAAGTCAGGATGAGCTGGAGAGGCCTTCTATGGCAACTCCAGTAATTGGGAAGCAAGGCCAACGATTGAAAGGTGGCCAATGTAACACCAATTTTTAAAAGGGAGTTCTAGGGGTGATCTGGGAAATTACAGACTGGTAAGCCTGACTTCAGTGCCGGGGAAAATTGTGGAAACTATTATAAAGAATAAAATTATGGAACATAGACAAATATGGATTAATGGCACAGAGTCAGCAGGGGTTCAGCCAAGGGAATTCTTGCCTCACCAATTTGCTTCATTTCTTTGAAGGCGTAAATAGACATGTGGATAAAAGTGAGCTGGTTGATGTAGTATATCTGGATTTTCAGAAAGCTTTTGACAAAGTACTGCATGAGTGACTCTTGAGAAAATTAAGGAGTCATGGGATAGGAGGCAATGTCTGGATTAAGAATTGGTTATTGGTCAGAAAACAGAGGGTAGGGTTAAATAACCATTTTTCTCAGTGGAGGAGGGTGAATAGTGGAGTGCTACAGGGATCATTATTAGAAAAATGGAAAAAACGGCCATTTACAGACAGTGCTAAAAGTGGCCTTAGCATGTGAGAAAGACCCACGTTGAGGCTAGTGCAGGCCTCTTTTTAGTGTTGCTTGGTAAAAGGCCCCTTAATTGGAGTGGAGGAATAACCTAATGGTTAGTGCAATGGGATTTGAGCCTGGCAACCTGGGTTCAATTCCTACTACAGCTCTCTGTGACTTTGGGCAAGTCACCTAACCTTCCATTGCCCCAGGTACAAAAACTTAGATTGTGAGCCCTCTAGGGACAGAGAAAGTACCTGCATATAAAGTGTACAGCGCTGCATACTAGAAATGAGTAGATTAAGCAGAATGATCCCTTTGTGAAGCCTTTGATGAAACAAACTTTGAGGTGGTGTAACAGCCCATGTGGAATTTCTTTCCATACACGTATATTCTCTTTGTAAAATAGGAAATACACATGTAGATTATAGTCCCACTCAAGCCACCCCAAACCATGCTCCCTTGAAATTTCTACGTGGCGTGGATCTCCACATGTAAATAGAAGCATTTAAAAGCATATACTGCAAACATGTGTAAATACTGATTTCAGATACATTTTTTAATAAATTGATAGGGTAGCTGTGTTAGTTCACTTCTAAAGGTATTAAATAGAAATAAAACAAAACATAGAAAAGAAAATAAGATGATACCTTTTTTATTGGACTAACAATATAGTTTTTGATTAGCTTTGGAAGGTAACCCTTCTTCTTCAGGTCAGAAATGAGTAAGCGTTGACAAATATCAGAATACTGTATATATGTGCAACACAAAAGCATTTCAGTGATTTAAAGTCACAGAAAGAGGGTAGGGGTGGATTATGTGAGAAACAGGGAAAGATGGATGGGTGATAAGTCAGTGACAAAGCAATATAATTTTATGTTTTATAATGGGATAGGAAACCCAGTTCTTTGGTAAGTCCTGTCTGGTAGGTGTCAAAATATTTAATGTTTCTAAAATAATGGTCATCGTTGTCTATGTGCCCTTATAAAAGAAGCACCTACTTGATCACCCAACCTAGATGACCTGTTTTAAAATTAACCTCCTAATGTGCACATAAATAAATAAATACATAAAAATATTTATACTATCAGAACATACCTCAACTTTGCATTCAGACCACTGACCGTATTTCCATTGATAACAAGGTTTCACAGGACAAGGCTTGGATTGCTCCATCTGTGAAGGGCAAGGTCTACCATCTCCTTGGAATGGCTGAACTACTGTTCTCTTTCGTATCATTTTTCCTTTTTGCAAAAAGAAGATAAAAATAAGCCAATTAATTTGAATTAAAAAGGAAGAGGGATCATGACCCTATTAATCTGTACAACTTCCTATGGAGACTATTGCCCCTTCCTGAGAATTGCTCCTCAGACTATACTACTAACCTGTAAGGCCACATGTTTGAGAGCACTCAGACCAGGGAGACCAGTCCGAGAGCTGACAGTTTACTGGGCATTCCACCACACATGATGTGTTCATCTGCCATGTCTTCTCCAAGTCAAGCTAGAAAAGGACAAACTAAACAATTAAAACATGTCATCAGAGTTCAAAAAGAGCCCAAATCAATTCTAAATGTATTTGTCTAAGATATGAATGTTTGCATATCCTCAACAAATAATATTAAGCCTATAAAAATGTAGATTTCCCTGTGATGAGATTGCTTAGCAATTAAGGATAGAACTTATCCTGGTATTTGGGTTTCCATGCTTAACCTACACCACTTGAGGAATTTACAAAAAAAATAATGAGGAAACAGCAGATTAAGCATATTTGTGTAACGGAGATGCCCTCATTCTGACGCCTTAGATGATTCAATTCTCAGTGCAAAACTTTTCAAAAAACATTTTTTTGGTTACTCACACATTTTACATTATTGTTGTGATGTTTATTATTGCACAAACTTTAGATGTTAAAATAGATGGTAATTAAATATTATTTTAAAATGACAATTAGCATAAGTTAAAACCAAAAATTAAAAACACAGCTGTGTGTTAAAATACAACACAATAAGCGTATAAGATGTTCAGATTGCACATTACCAAGTAAAATGCATAATCAAAGCAAATACTTAACAATGTTCTCCAACTTTTCCAGTTAATAACTGGTGACACAGCAAGAAATTTCACCTATAATATGACAATCCTCTCAACCAGAAGGAATCCTGAACTTAAAGAGAACATCAGATAACTGTTTTTATATATTTTATTCCTGAATTTAAACTTGCTTACTGTTATTGATAGTTTATTTTCCAAGAATTGATTCTTTGTGGGTTTTTTTTTTAAATGTTGTAGGTTTCCCAACTGGAATTAGAAATTAATCACCCACACTCATGTAAGTATTTCCCCACACTTAACACAGTCTCTTATAAGTGTTGTTTCCCCAGGAGATGCTTGTGATGTTGAAGAAGATGCTTATCTGCAGGGTCTTGCTTGGATGAAGGTCCCTTGATGATTCAGCGATGCTCTGGCATCCCTGCTGCACTCTCTGGTCTACCTACTATCTGGCTATATGAAATTAAAGTGAAAAAAACATATCTTCCTTATCTGTCAGACTCAACAATAAGATCTCTAGTTGAGGGTTTTAACTTCAAAAACTCGGTGGGCTTTCTTGTTAATAAAATCAAAGATAACCACAGCTCCCTGCTAAGGTGATTTCTATGATAAAACAGTTTTCAATAAACTAAAGAGGAGCACTAAACACATACTGGTCTTATTCAAGCACACTAGCATAATCTCAGTCGCTCACAAGGGTGCAGATGCAGAGCAAACAGCTTTAGAGCAACCAAACCCTCTCTTCCAACCAGGGGTTTATCTTCCTTACAGCTTTCAGAACAGGCCTATTAACTTTACATCAACTGAACAGAACTTCTTAATACTGAACGGTTACCAGCTTTAAAAAAAAAATGCAAACACTGATTTTCTCACACTAACAGAACTTCTTTGACCCAGGCTTAGTTACAGTCAACCAGAGCCTGGAGACTGTCAGCAGGTTCAGGGCTGGTCTTAGGCAGGGCCGCGACAGGGGCGGTTGCACAGGGCCCTGTGCTCCTAGGGGCCCTGCATCTCTGGCACGTCTGTCCTCCTGTCTCGGAACACCTCCCTGCTCCGTACCTTAATGTGCATCCGCATATCAGTTGAGAGCATCGGGCAGCGGCAGCGATTTTCATATCCCGTCAGCTGCCAAGCCCAGAGTCTCCTTGTTGCTGTGTCCTGCCCCTTTTGATGTCACTTCCTGCTTCCGCATGGGCAGGATGCAGCAGTGAGGAGGCTCTGGGCTCAGCAGCTGATGGAATATGAAAACTGCTGCCGCTCTCTACTGAAACATTGGATGCACATCAAGGTATGGGGTGAGATGGGGTTCCGAGAGCTCTAAACCGCCTTTTAAACTCTGATAAATTATGGCTTATGGTGGAGGATGCAGGCGTGGGGGAGTGGAAGATGCAGGAGCGGGCTCGAGCAGGGGGCTCCACTGAACTGGTCTGCACAGGGCCCCGCAATTGCTAAGACCAGCCCTGAGCAGGTTTCCTAGTTGAGACAATACAAACTTTTAAAACTTACATTGCATGTACTTTTAGGCAGTCACTCAGGCACACAACACTGCCAACTACACTGTTTTCAATCAGTTTTCACACTTTGAAAAATGTTTCTGTAATTTTCTTTCACACTGCAGAGATACCTCCACTGTTCCCTTTAAGCTGAGTGGGAGTCCTCCAACTGCATTCCTGTCAATGAGAGGTGGTGCTTCAATATTGTGTTTTCAATCATTAGGAACAGACAGGTTCCTTGGAGTCTTGCAGAGCTTGCTTGTCCATCACTAATGAAATGTGATAGTGAAACAGCATCCCCTACTGGCAGGACCATAGGTGGAGGACTCCTGTTCAGCATAGAGGAAAGAGTGAACACCTCTTACACGCCTGCATTCTTTCAAGTCTTCTGTTCCTCTGCCCCACTGTTCTCAAGTCATTACTTTATCAATGATGTCAGCTTGCATCACATGAGCCCAGCCAGCCAATCCATTGAACTTAAAGTTTTTTTTCTAAAGCGTAGAACTCAAACTTTTACTATGACAATCTCAATTTTGAAAATGTGATGGGAAAACCACAGTTTCAAAAATTTTTCCACAGATTTTCCAGTAAATTTAAATAAAATTCACACTACCCTCCTGTTTACTAAGGCACATTAGCGGCTGCTGCGCGGCAATGCTGACACAGCCCATTCAAAGTGAATGAGCTGTGTCAGCATTAGTGCACGGCAGCCACTAGCATGGCTTAGTAAACAGAGGATTAAATTTTGTATCAAGCCTGTACCAATTCAACCATATGTTTCCAGAAAAACTAAGCACAACCCCAGAGACTTACACAAGCAACCATGACGCCAAATGAGCCACCAAACATTGTATTTTTATTTTGCAACCAAACCATCAAATTTTATCTGTTCAAATGATTTTTTATGCCATCAGACCCCAATGGCCCACCTAAGGAAGACACCAGAGAAACAAAAAGAATGTTTTAAAATTAACCCTGTGATCCCCAGCCAACATGGACCAAAACTAGCATTTAAAAAGTTAAAAGTTAGAAAAACAACTCCAGAGGACATTTTACCTGAGACCCCTGATGCATCTCAGATTGCCCCTGTGCTCCAATTTGGTCTGGAACACCTCCCTCCAATCCCGGGGCTCAAGCGCGATTAACCACGGTAGCCTGCCAGGGTGCCTCAAAAATCGAGGACCCGGCTTCATTTGTAGCCTACCGTAGGCTCCAGAGCAATTTGGAGAATGCACAAAAGTCCACACATGCCCAGAACACTCCCATTCCCGACCAAGCCTCAGGCAGGCCATTTTCCTACTGCCCTGCTCCTGGCTGCACTCTCATACTCATGCAGATGCACCCTCATGCAGGTCTTGTCTGCTGTGATTTGAAACCCCGCAGCCTCCAGAATTGCTTTGGACCTGTTGCCTGGGCCAGCCCCTAACCATATTGGAAGCCCAGGCCAACTCGGATCTGTCCCAACTCCTCTACTTTCACAGAATACCAGCCCCCCCCCCCCCCCCCGGATAATGAGGGAGCACTTAGTACCTCCTAAATAGGAGGCAGTAAAAAAAAAAAAAGATAGAAGAAAATCCTGGCTCCTTAAATATGGGCTTAGTGTGCGAAAAAGCCCCTTAAGATTGTAAGCCTCTGAGGATAGGAAAATACCTATGGAACTTATTTTGAGCTACAACTGAAAAAGGTTGTGAGCTAAAATGAGAAAACTGAATCACGTGTAATATCTTCAGAGCATTTACTCCTGGGGGAATTCTGCAATACTGCATGTAGCAACTCTCTGCTGAGAGATGAAGTCAGTCTTACTCTTTTTACCTATCTGTAGCTGAGAATAGTCGAGTTACCTCAGACGCAGCAGCTTCCCAGACCCTAGCACAGGTCCCGTTAGCAACTCAATTCCCATGCCAGACCCGCCCTTCATCAAGGGACCATCACCCAGAGCTCTCCGAAGCTCTGTCCAAGTCCCGGGAGCTAGGTAGACTTTAACCAACATTTTTCTTCTGATTACATTCACCCTTAATCATAAAATCATTCCAGCAACAAAAGATATGATTATATTGTAACTAATTCTAAACTTGAGTACTGGTATAGACTACCTCACTGGGAAAGTCTCAATGCTTATCTTTAGCTGGAGGACAAGACCCACTCCATCCACTCCTTCCCTCTCTTCCTCTTTCTTATAAACTGCAGATCGGTGTATTTTGGAGAAATGTCAGGCTTCCTCACTGCTGGATTTCTGGCTCCGCTGCCCCGAGGCTGGGGATGTACAGCACAAACCTTCCTTCACCATCCATCTTCCCTGTATACCGAGCCCATTCCCACTACACAGCAACAGCAGGATGTGCATGTGGAAGTGGTGGAGAGCAGTCGTTTTTTCTCTTGGCCCTAATGCCCAGACACCCTAATGCCTGCTCCGAGCTGGTGTTATTTCTGCAGCAGTAAGGCAGCTTGGCTTTGTGCGCTGTTCTTCTGAGCATTGGGAGGGAATAGGACGTTACCTCATTTGACTAGACTAGCATGCTATTTGTGCTACCTTTGGCGCGCGCTCATTGTTCCCCACGCAAAAGACCTCTGAACATTCTGTGCCAACAAATGTGGGTGCCAGTCCAGCGCTAATGGCCTCTAGTGCCTGCATTTGCTCCTGAGTGTCAGGGCCTTACTGTTTCTAACGAGGTTCCTTTACTGACTAGTGCAGCCAATCAGAGCACAGTTTACATACACTCAAACCCATAGACATTCCATTATTCTATTTTATATTAAACTAACTATTTTAAACTCTCATTTTCACTTCTAAACCATATAAATGAAGCCACAGCCTTACTCTTATCCATATTATGCAAAATCCTAATTTTTTAGAGTCCCAAATTACCCATACAGGTGTCTATTAATTTGCAGTATTTTGCACTTAAACAGGACACAAACTCAAAACCCACTTTTAACAACTCTGCACATCTCTATTCTTAATTTTTAAATACTAACACAATTTTTTAAATGATTAAAGGCCTCTTTTACCAAAATGCGCTAGTGATTCCTGCACAGCGATGCTGACGAATCCCATTCAAAGTGAATGGACTTTGTAGGCATTGCCATAGGCACTCGGTATAAGAGGCTTGGACAGGCTAAGCCTCCCCTGCTGTGCTCTGAGAGGTTTAAATTGTTGATTTACCTCCATCCTCACAGCAGGAGCTACAGTGAAAGCCCTCTAGCCTTGTGTAACCAATTGTAGAAATTGGTTTATGGTTTGTTTACCTTACTGCTGGGAGAGCAGGGGGAGGGGGGGGTGGCTGGGTTGCCAGGGAGATATTTAACGAGGATGACTTCCTGACCTGCACTGAGAACAGATAGCAGCAGAATCGGACAACCAGACAACAAAGGTAGAAAAGATCATTTTATTTTCATTATAGTGTTTGGAATATGTCCACTTTGAGAATCAGGTGCTCAACATTAAAAGTTTATATTTATTTACTTATTTATGGCATTTTATCCCACATTAAACATGAATTAGGGTGTTTTGTGGCTCTACATGAGAATTGTGATGATATGATCCCTTGTTTCATATTGTTGACGGTCTGCATTTTCCGTATGGGTGGTATATTGGTGTATTAGGTTCTGCCCAGTGTAATATTTATGGTACAGTAAGGTTCTGAGTATGTTTTTGCACAAAGTTGTGCATAGTGTTTTGCAGTTGAGCGATTGTGCTTAGAATATGCTTTGAGCAACCACTTTATTCTTTGACATATGATACATATCTAATATCTAAATTTAATAAAAGGTATTAATTGTGACTTTTATTTTTATTTATTTATTTTTTCCTGTGTGTTATCAGATAATTATGGATTTAAGCTCCACCCCTGGCCCCACCCCTAACCCTGCCCCCTTTAGCCTCCCCAAACAGTTGGGCCACCGACCGCCTATGGGCATTGCTGTGGCAGGAATCACTAGTGCGGTTTTGGTAACATAATAATAACAACATAACAATATAACTTATATTCTGCCTGTACCACACGGTTCAAGGCAGATCGCAATAAAAGAAGATGGTCATGTCCAGGAATCTACATAAGATTGAGTAACAAATTTCTGAAGAAATAAGTTTTTCTAGTTTTTCGGAATTGTAAATAGTTTGTTGCAGAGAGCAGTAGGGTTATAACTTCTTTTTCAAGACGAGCTGCTTGAAATGAGAATCAAGTGTCAAGAAACCTAAGGGCCCTGTTTACTAAGCTGCGCTAAGGGCGTGCTAATGTATTTAGCATCCGCTAATGATTAGCATGTGCTAAATGCTAAGTTGTCTATGAGAATTTTAGTGCGCGCTAAAAATGCTAGCACACCTTAGTAAACAGGACCTTAAACCTTTTCGTATTTTCAAGAAAAAAGACAAGTATATAAGGTTAATAATCTCATAGTTCTGATTTTCCTAATAAAAATAAAATGATCTAAAAGCTAAAATAGTGTTACATCGCAGTAATAATTACTCTGTCATCATTTGTACATACAAATCTAACCTCTCCCAATGAATGCTCACATTTTTAGTACTTTACTTTGTTGAGTTAAGTGCAAGAGTGAGTGGAACATATTGAGGAAGGGCTAAAGGTTAACTAGATAGTGCTGATATTCAGTGCTAGCTAAGTTTAACCTTTGTGAACCATGTTTTTCCATAGGGCATGAAGGTAGGAAATGGAACATTCAATTCAGGCCATTCATACTTTGCTGAATGCGGATCTTTAGGTGAAATAAGAATAAGGACATAGGGGAATACATGTGCAAATGTCAGCACATCCAGCAGAAATAGCCATTTCTGTTAAAAAAAAAAACCTTATCATAAAATTCCCACTGTAGCTCCGTGTGACCTTGAGCAAGTCACTTAACCCTCCATTGCCCCAGGTACAATAAACTTAGATTGTCAGCCCTCTAAGGACAGAGACTGTACCTGCATATAATGTGTACAGCGCTGCATACATCTAGTAGCGCTATAGAAATGATTAGTACTACCAAGGTTTTACTTGTGTAAATACTGATTTTGCAAAATTGGACATCCAGGACAAGACAACCAAGGCATCAAACAAAATAACTAATTTTAGAGAATTTGCAGAGGGATTTAAATACAAGAAAGGTAAGTGTTTGTGCCCCTCAATCACTAGAGCAAACCACAGGTCTAAATGCTGCATTCTATATATTTTTTTTAAAGTGTGTATTGTATTGTCTGGCTCACCTAAGCCAAGATGCTTTTTCTAAATGGTTTATGCTGTGACTTTTACATACGTATAAGCTGTGCAAGCCTTCTAAAATGTCCTCCTATGTTTGGTCAAAAAAAATACTTTCCTAAAGTTAACCAGATAGACTTAGAGGGGCATAATTGAACGAAAACGTCTATCTCCATGGGCGTTATCTCTGAGAACGGGTCCTTGAAGGGGCGGACCGAACCGTATTTTCGAAAAAAATAGACGTCCATGTTTTATTCGACAATTTGTGAGCTGGGCGTTTTTGTTTTTCAGTGATAATGGAAAATGAAAGCGCCCAGCTCAAAAACAAATAAATCCAAGGCATTTGTTCATGGGAGGGGCCAGGAGTCGTAGTGCACTGGTCCCCCTCACATGCCAGGACACCAACCGGGCACCCTAGGGGGCACTTTTACAAAAACAAAAAAAAGGTAAAAGAGCTCCCAGGTGCATAGCACCCTTCCCTTGTGTGTTGAGCCCCCCAAATCCCCCTCAAACCCACTGCCCACAAGTCTACACCATTACTATAGCCCTAAGGGGTGAAGGGGGGCACCTACATGTGGGTACAGTGGGTTTGGGGGGGGTTGGATGACTAAGCATTAAGCAGCACCATTGTAACAGGTAGGGGGGGGATGGGCCTGGGTCCACCTGCCTGAAGTCCACTGCACCCCCTAACAACTGCTCCAGGGACCTGCATACTGCTGCCAGGGAGATGGGTATGACATTTGAGGGTGAAAATAAAATGTTGTGAAACATCATTTTTTGTGGTGGGAGGGGGTTAGTGACCACTGGGGGAGTCAGGGGAGGTCATCCCCGATTCCCTCTGGTGGTAATCTGGTCATTTAGGGTACTTTTTGGGGCCTTATTCGTGAAAAAACAGGGTCCTGGAAAAGTGCCCTAAATTCTAGCTACAAACGCATACTTTTTTTCCATTATCGGCGAAAGGCGCCCATCTCTGTTCGGGTGATAACCACGCCCCAGTCCCGCCTTCACCATGCCTCCGACATGCCCCTGTCAACTTTGTACGCTTCAGCGATGGAGTGCAGTTGAAAACGTCCAAGTTCGGCTTTCGATTATACAGCGTTATTCGTTTTTGGGAGATAAACGCCTATCTCCCGATTTAGGTCGCAATATAGGCGTTTTTGTCTTTCGATTATAAGCTGGTTAATCAGTTAAATTTAACTGAACATTTTCAAAACATCAGATTTAACTGGCTTTGGGGTTCTTTTACCAAGCTGTAGTAGAAAGTGGTCATAGTGTGGCCTTATAGAGGAGGAGTAGCCTAGTGGTTAGTGCAGTGGACTTTGATCCTGGGGAACTGAGTTCAATTCCCACTGAAGCTTCTTGTGACCCTGGCCAAGTCACTTAACCCTCCATTGCCTCTGGTACAAAATAAGTACCTGAATATATGTAAACCACTTTGAATGTAGTTGCAAAAACCTCAGAAGGGTGGTATATCAAGTCCTGTTTCCCTTTCCCTCATGCAGGTTTTTCCCATGCACTAAGGCCATTTATCCCATAGCTGGAAAATGGTCAACTGTCTAGTTTTGTGATTAATGACCATGCATTAATGTTGCCATTAGAGCGCAGCCATTGACAATAATCAACCTGTGAGCACTTACAGCCACCCATTTTATAGGTAGTAAGGGCTCATGAACTAACCCTGTGCTAATCAGTTAGTGCATGGTAATATAGATTTGCTGATTAGCTCAGAAACACCCACACAACCGGACATACCCCCTCCATGGAAAAAATATAAAAATTCTTTAGCATATGGTTTGTGTATACAAGTATCAGTCTTACTGCAGGACACCTGAGCACATCCTATGGTAGGCCCTTTTAAAATGCGTTAGGTGGACGTGAATGCCTAATGCAGCTTAGTAAAAGGGCTCGCCTTTTTTTTTTTAAATATCGAATTAAAGGTTACTGATAACTCATCTGATTATCTTTAAGTGAATATCCATCTGATGACTTCTGACCTCAGTACAGAAGCAGATAGAAATATTTACACAAAACAGGGGCAAAAATTAGCATTTAATTCTCACCATTCATGTCTCTAGACAGAAATATTTGGTTTGGCAACAGGGGGGCCAGCTAGGTGTGTGTGTTTGTGTGTGTGTGTGTGTGTGAGGGGGGGGGGGGTCGTCAAAGTGACATTTCTGCACATCATGTCTCTACCTCTACCGTACCCTTCTCTTCATGTGCAGTATGTCTCTTCCAGAACTTCTCCTCTCTCCCCTAAATCCATGTGCATCTCCTCCTCCTCTGTCTTCCCTCCCCTCCACTCATGTCCAGCATTTCTCCTCTCTCCCTCCACTCCATCCATGTACATCTACTTCCTCTGTCTTCCCTCTCCTCCATCCATGCCCAGCATTTCTCCTCTCTCCCTCATCCTCCATTCGTGTGCATCTCCTTGCTCTGTCTTTCCTTCCCTCCATCATTTCTCCTCTCTTCCCTGCCCTCCACTCCATTCATGTCTAGCATTTCTCCTCTCTCCCCTCCCCTCCATCCATGTGCGTCTCCTTCCTGTCTTCCCTCTCCTCCATCCATGTCCAGTATTTCTCCTTCCCTCCCTTCCATCCATCCATGCCCAGCAACTCTCCTCTCTCTCCTGCCCTTCCCTCCATCTCCAGCGATTCTCCTCTGCCCTCCCCTCCCATTCATGTCCAGTGATTCTCCTTTGCCTCTATCATTCCCTCTTGTCCATGTCCAGCGATTCTCTTCTGCCCTCCCTTCAGTGGTGTGCTGGTAAATTTTTAACAACAGGCTCTCTCCCCGGTCCACCTCGGCGCCCCCCCCCCGTCCACCACTGCGCCCCCCCATCCACCTCTGCACCCCCCTGTCCACCTCTGCGCCCCCCCCAAAAAATTGCAGAGCTGGCTATAGCCGGGGGGGGGGGGGGGGGGGGGCAATGCATTACTCTCTCCAGGAAAAAAAATTAAATGATCCCAGGTTCCAATCTAATTCATGTTTAATGTGGGATAAAATGCCATAAATAAGTAAATAAATATAAACTTTTAATGTTGAGCACCTGATTCTCAAAGTGAACATATTCCAAACACTATAATGAAAATAAAATGATTTTTTTTCTACTTTTGTTGTCTGGTGACTGTTTTTCTGATCATGCTGGCCCAGTATCCGATTCTGCTGCTATCTGTCCTCTTAACTCCGTTTCCAGGGCTTCCTTTCCTCCTTTTTTCTTCATTTCTGGTCCTCAGCTTCTGCCTATTTTCTTCATCCATGTGCAGATTTTCTCCTCTCTTCCTTTTCCTTCATATCATCTCCTTCCTCACTCTTCTCTCCCCTCCATCCATGTCCAGCATTTCTTCTCTCTCCCCTCCTTTCCCCTGCCCTGCATGCACCCATGTCCAGCAGTGACCCTCCTCTCCCCTGGCCTGCATGCACCCATACCCAGCGACCCTCCTCTGCCCTGCCCTGCATGCACCCAGATGTCCAGCAGTGACCCTTCTCTCCCCTGCATGCACCCATGTCCAGCAGTGACCCTCCTTTCCCCTGCCCTGCATGCACCCATTTCCAGCAGTGTACCCTCCTCTCCCCTGCCCTGCATGCACCCATGTCCAGCAGTGACCCTCCTCTCCCCTGCCCTGCATACACCCATACCCAGCGACCCTCCTCTGTCCTGCCCTGCATGCACCCAGATGTCCAGCAGTGACCCTTCTCTCCCCTGCATGCACCCATGTCCAGCAGTGACCCTCCTTTCCCCTGCCCTGCATGCACCCATTTCCAGCAGTGTACCCTCCTCTCCCCTGCCCTGCATGCACCCATGTCCAGCAGTGACCCTCCTCTCCCCTGCCCTGCATACACCCATACCCAGCGACCCTCCTCTGTCCTGCCCTGCATGCACCCAGATGTCCAGCAGTGACCCTTCTCTCCCCTGCATGCACCCATGTCCAGCAGTGACCCTCTTTTCCCCTGCACTGCATGCACCCATGTCCAGCAGTGTACCCTCCTCTTCCCTGCCCTGCATGCACCCATACCCAGCGACCCTCCTCTGCCCTGCATGCATGCATCCAGATGTCCAGCAGTGACCCTCCTCTCCCCTGCATGCACCCATGTCCAGCAGTGACCCTCCTTTCCCCTGCCCAGCATGCACCCATGTCCAGCAATGTACCCTCCTCTCCCCTGCCCTGCATGCACCCTGATGTCCAGCAGTGACCCTCCTTTCCCCTGCCCAGCATGCACCCATGTCCAACAATGTACCCTCCTCTCCCCTGCCCTGCATGCACCCTGATGTCCAGCAGTGACCCTCCTCTCCCCTGCATGCACCCATGTCCAGCAGTGTACCCTCCTCTCCCCTGCCCTGCATGCACCCATACCCAGCGACCCCCTCCATCCACCCATGCCCAGCAGTGACTCCCTTTTCCCCTCTGCCACCCCCTCCCGAGTTGTTTCGCGAATTCTTCTCCTCCCTCCCTCCCTCCCGATCCGGTCCCTCACCGCCTGCTTGTTTTTTTAATTCTTCGGGGCAGGCAGTCTTGCCTGCCCGCTTCCAGCGCCAACTGTCCTCTGGAAGTCTCGGCGGCCATTTTTAAAGCGCGAATCGGCAAGGGAGGACAGTCAGCCTGCCCTGAAGAATTAAAAAAACAAGCGGGCGGTGAGGCGGATCCGGAGGGAGGGAGGAAGGAGAGCCAGAGCCAGAGCCAGCTCGCTATTTTCAACAACCGGCTCGCAAGCTGGAAGAAAATTTAACAACCGGCTCTTGAGAGCCGTGCGAGCCAGCTCCAGCACACCACTGCCTCCCTTCCATGTCCAGCGATTCTCCTTTGCCCCTTATCATCCATGTCCAGTGACTTGCCCCAGCCTCTACCTCCCTCGAATTCCAGTTCAAACCCCAGCTCTACCTGCCTGTCCTCAGCTTCCCGACTTTCCATTCCTGCTGCCCTGCGTTGAAATCTTTTATTTTACTTCAAGTCAAAAGCAGCAGCAGCAGGGAAAGCAAGCAGGCAGGCTTGCCTCCTCGCTTCCTTGCTTCCCTTCCCTCAGCGTCTTGCCCTCACGGAAAGGAAATTAAATCAGAGAAAAGCAGGACACTGAGAGATAAAGGAAGGCTGGAGGTCAGTCTGCCTGTTGCTTTCCCTGCCGGTTCATCGCTATGATTTCAATGCAGGGCGGCAAGAAAGGAAAGTCAGGGACCTGAGGGCGGGCAGGTGAGCCAGCCCTCAGAAAAATGGTGTCGGTATGTCATACCAGCACAAAACAAAGCACTGCTCTTATTATCCAGTCTTCAATCTCCATTTATTCACTGCATCTATCTAAAGCTTTTCATATCTTTCACTCTACCCAGGCCCTCTCATTCCTTTCCTCTTATTCCTCAGTCTCTTCTCCACCATCCAGCATTACACTATCTCCCTCTCTATCTCACTTCTCCCTATCCACCATTACCTCATCTCTCTCTCTCTCACTTAACCCCATCCAGTATTATCCTCATCTTCTCTGTGCCCCTCTCTCCTATCCAGCATTACCCCATCTCTCTCTTTGTTCTTCCCATCCAGCATTACCCTGTCAATATCCTTCTATTGTGTCTCTCCATCCTGCATTACCCCATCTCTCTCTCTCTCTCTCTTTTCTCCCCGATCCAGCATTACCCTGTCTCCCTCTGTCTCACTTCTCCTCTTTCAGCATTATTCCCTCTCTCTTTACTATTCCCACTTTCACCCCATCCAGCATTACCCCGTCTCTCACTCTCTCTCTCTTTCTGTGCCCCATAAGCATTACCCCATCTTTCTCTTGTTCTTGCTCTCTTATTTCTCTCTTTTTGTGTCTTTTTTCCTTTATCCAGCATTGTCCCATCTCTCTCTCTCCCTCTCTTCCCCCCATCTCATCCATTCAGCACCTCTCCTTTCTCTCTCTTTCCCTCTCCCACTCACCCGGTTGCCATTTTCTGGATCGGGCCATATCATTTCTACAAGCAAAGATGTGTGGGACCATTTTCCTGCGTGCTGCTGCAAGCTCATCTGCTCCCACCCCTCTGATGTAAACTTCCTGCACTGGAAGGGCGGGAGCAGCTGAGTTAGTGCTGGAATGCACAGGAAAATGGTCCTGCATGTCTTTGCTTACATAAATGATACTGCCCAACAGAGAAAACATCACAAGCATGAGTGGAGGGAGGGGGAAGAGAACGAAAGGAAAGGAGAGATGCTGGGGGAGTTCGGAGGAAGCGCTGATTCAGATTGGGATGGAAAAAGGGTGGCAAGGCAATTTTTGGAATAAGTATAAAGTCAATGAGTTAAAAAAAAGTTTTCTGCACATCCACATTTTGTATCCCTTCAGTGATGGAATCATTTGATACTTTCTAGGGAATTTCATTTATTGAATGATTTTCTACAGGGCCTTCCTAGAAAGCCCAGGGCTGCTGAGAGGGGGGAAGGGGGGCAAAATTCTCCAGACCCGCACTTCCAAAGGGAACCCGGTGCCGGGGTCTCTCTCTCTGTCCTGCTCCTGATGGGACCCAGGTGATTCCGTTCCGACAGAAGCAGGAGAGAGAAAACTCCAGCGCTGGGCCCCCCTTGGAGGCTGGGGAGGAGCAGACACAGCAGGACTTTGGGCCAGGGCCTCTGGTTAGGCTGACGGGGGACCCTCCCAGGCCCTGCCAGCAGAAGAGGTCTTTCTCCAGTGCTGCTCTTCACGCTGCTTTTCCCCCTCAAGCCGCTCATGCTCAGTTTTCAAACCAAGCATGTGCAATGTGAGAGAAAAAGCAGCTGCAGGGGCAGGCCATGCAGCACAGTGAAGGGCAGTGCTGGAGGAAGACCTCTTCTGCAGCTGGCACCTCAGGATCCCCACCAGCCAAGGTATTTGCAATTGCGGTGGTGGGGTGGCGATCCTGGGGTGGGCGGCCCTGTCCTAGGTCCGGCTCAGTCTCTTGGTGGCCCTGAGAAAGCCTATGAAGGCTAACTTTGAATTGCCCTCCTAATCCTCAACACAAATATACTGCAATCTATGATCATGATCTAACACTCCAATCTTATACAGGGCCAGGCAGGCATTTCTTGATCATGATAATAGATTGAGAAAATATTGGACTACACACAGGCTCTCCCAGCACCAACAGTTTCCAGGTTTCTAGAGCTAGCTAACACATAACAGGTTGAGTACGATATTCAGCATGGCTATGTGCTTTTGTTTCTTCTATTTCACACAAAACTATTACTATAACATTAAAGCAAAATCATTTATTGAGCAAAATCAAATGTATTAATGCTTCAATGCTGCATGAGAGGATTACATGAGGCACTACCAGGAAGAGTTCTTCTAGCTCCTACAGGGAAAATGGTGCTCAATTATTACTGAACAATAAGCTCAAATTCTGGAAAACTGCATTTATACTGTACAATATTCTTTATAGAATTCATATTTCATTAGGTCACGGGCAACCTTTCATTTTTAAAGATGTCCCAACAGGAAAGGCACTGCAACTGTAACTAGAGATGTGAGAACAGCCTGGGGGTTACTGGAGGCACTTGTCATACTGAGAAGGAAGCAAAGTCCGGAGAGTAATGCTTCCCTTCTGAGGCCCAGACAGTGAAACCAAGATTTAACACTGAGTGAGATGTTGAACGTTTCTTTGCGAGCTTTGCCTTCGCTTCAATGACACCAATATACATTTGGAAGTGACATGTGTTAATTGAAAACTTATCACTAGAGTCTAACAACTCCTATGCTGTTAACATGGTTTAATATAAGCAACAATCATTGTAATGTTTCTCTTGACTACCCATAAAATACATCAAAATAGCAACATTTTCCTTTCAAGTTCCTCTTAATTATCACAGTGAGAAAATTAGTCTAATTTTATAAGATACAAGAAATTGTGGTAGAAAAGTCCAGAAAGATATTCTGCTTTCATAAGTCTGACTACACTGACACCATTTGGGCAGGAATATAAACAACTATACGCATAAGCTGTTGGAAATGATTAAAGCAGTAATGGACTTTATCAGATCATACCTTTATTATTTATTTATTTATTTGTTGCATTTGTATCCCACATTTTCCCACCTATTTGCAGGCTCAATGTGGCTTACATTATGCCGTAGTGGTCAGGGCCGGTCCAACCCAGTAAGCGAGGTAAGCATGGCAGGAGGGCGCCAACCTCTGGAGGGCACCGCCGCGCCATGTTGACCCTCGCCGCTTACCTCAGTTCCCGGACCCCGACAACAGCCCTGCTTTCGGTTTCCTGCTCTGGTACCCGCGCCGCCCTAGGGCATTTAAATCTTATATTTAAATTTACCTCCAACGTCGCAGCAGCTGCACAGCATCAGTGAAAGCGTTGCTGCCCGACATCTCTAGCTTTCCCTTTGCTCATTCATTCCCTTCTCAGTGACCCGCCCTCGCAAGGAAATGAAGTCAGAAGAAGGCGGGACACTGAGGGAACGAACGAGCAAAGGGAAGGCTGGGCGACATCGGCAGCAGCGCTTTCACTGACGCTGCGCAGCTGCTGCGACGTTGGAGGTGAATTTAAACACAAGATTTAAACCAGAGAAGAGGGCAGACAGGTGGGCATGGGAGCGGGAGGGCAGGGGAGAGAGGAGCATTGATGGACAAAGATGGACATAGATGGGAGGGCAGGGCCCAGGGAGACAGGAGAAATTGCTAGACATGGAGGGGAGGGGAGGGAGGAGAATTGCTGGATATGGATGGATGGAGAAGGGAAGGGGAGAGAGGAGCATTGATGGACAAGGATGGACATGGATGGGAGGGCAGGGCCCAGGGAGAAAGGAGAAATTGCTGGACATGGAGGGGAGGGCAGGGGAGAAAGAGGAGAATTGCTGGATATGGATGGATGGATGGAGGGGGGCAGCCGGGGAGAGGAGAATTGTTAGATATGGATGGATAGATGGATGGAGGGCAGGTGAGTTGCTGGACATGGTGGATGGAGGGGAGGGCAGGGAGAGAATTGTTGGACATAGATGGAGGGGAGAGAAGGGAAGACAGGTGTAATATTTTCAATGATGCCATGGCTAGTAAAAGGGGTGTGACTACTGTAGGGGCGGAGCCATAGTGATCCTGCCCCTGGATGGGTAGGGGCGCCGACTAATAGGCTGCAGGAGGGCGCCAGAAACCCTAGGACCGGCCCTGGTAGTGGTGATCGCCATTACCGGAATGAGAAATATAGAGTGGTTTTGCAGTGAAGTTCATAAGTAACCGAGTGATTTAAGCTGTCAGGTAGAGGGAGTTCATTTCAGGAATGTGAAATAAAGTGGTATTGTGTTAAAGTTCATTGGTGACAGAGTAAATTAAGCAATCAAGTATAAAGGGTTCAGTTTTGTCCAGTTCAGGTATAAGTTTCGTTATCTGGTATTTGGGATAGATCATTGTGGTATGCCTTTTTGAACAGGTTGGTTTTAGTGATCTTCGGTAGTTTATTAGGTCGTGCATTGTTTTTAGACGTTGGTAGTACATTCCATAGTTGCGTGCTTATGTAGGAGAAACTGGATGCATATGTTGATTTATATTTTAATCCTTTGCAGCAAGGGTAGTGGAGATTCAGGAATATGCGTACTGACCTTTTTGTGTTCCTGGTTGATAAGTCTATGAGGTCTGTCATGTAGACTGGGGCTTCGCCGTGAATAATTTTATGAACCAGGGTGCAAATTTTGAACGCAATACGTTCTTTAAGTGGGAGCCAGTGTAGTTTTTCTCTTAGAGGTTTGGCGCTTTTGTATTTCGTTTTTCCAAATATGAGTCTGGATGCAGTGTTTTGGGCGGTTTGTAGTTTCTTAATGATTTGTTCTTTGCATCTTGCATAGATGGCATTGCAGTAATCTACGTGGTTTAGCACCAATGATTATACCAGGCTGCGGAATATTTCCCTTGGGAAGAAAGGTTTTACTCTTTTGAGTTTCCACATTGTATGGAACATTTTCTTTGTTGTATTTTTTGCTTGGCTTTCTAGTGTGAGATTTTGCTCAATTGTAACTCCGAGAATTTTCAGGTTATCTGAGATAGGAAGGGTGTAGCCTGGGGTGTTTATAGTGGTGGGTTTGTTCATACTGTATTGTGATGAGAGGATGAGGCATTGTGTTTTTTCTGCGATGAGTTTTAATTGAAATGCATTCACCAATGAATTCATGATTTGGAGGCTGTGTTTGATTTCGTTTGTGATTTCTGTTGGATCATGTTTGAACGGGATGTAGATTGTGACATTGTCTGCGTAAATGTAAGGATTGGTTGGACTTTAAAGATGACCTTTTGTTATTAGAGAGCAAAAGTGTGTGTAAAATGTATCCTTAATTAGCCTTGCACTAAACATTGCCTAACCCATGAGGTGGCACATATGTAATTTTCTAAAGTGATAGGCTCTTCGTTGTCATGATGGGAAGAGGGAGACCTTATAGCATCGATATCTGTATTAACCTCGCAAGGCTAATGCTAAAACTTTTCTATAATCTTCACCTGCACTGATAGGTCATGAGCTGTTTATCATGCATTTGCATCTTTGACTGCTCAATTACAATGTTGTTTAATGTTTGATCACTTTAAATCCAGATTAATACGGACCAAAGTAAACAAAAGCCCTAAAGTTCATTAATTAGTGCATGCATTAGCACAGTTTATGGTGGACACAATATTCAAAGTGAGCAGGATGTTTGAATAACTCAATTATTCAGATATTTTCAGCCCTTGAATAGAATAGTATCTCATTGCTGATGGAGAAATGTTAACACTGCAAAGGAATTTGTGTGCCCATCCCACTGCATTTCACTTCCATCCTGTCTTTCATTTTAAAGAAATCTCTGCACAAAACTGAACAGTTTATGGGGTCCTTTTACTAAGGTGCACTGAAAAATGGCCTGCGCTGGTGTAGACACATGGATTGGACGCTCGCATGTCTATTTTTCAGCACACCTGCAAAACAGGCCTTTTTTGCCAAAAATGGACGTGTGGCAAAATAAAAATCAGCATGCATCCATTTGGGCCTGAGACCTTAGTGCCACCAATTGACTTAATGGTAAGGTCTCACGCGTTAACCGGGCAGTAATCGTCAGTACGCACTGCCGATTATCACCCGGTTAGTGCCACGCGGTAGAAAATAAAACATAATTTCTGTCACACGTAAAAAATGGAAATACTGCCCAGGGACACAGTAGCCGGGCGGTAGTTCCAAATTGATGTGCGTTGGATGCGTGTGTCTTTGTAACTAAGGTGCATAGGTGCCTACATGCGTCCAACGCATGCCAATTTGGAATTACCACCTGGCTACTGCATCCCCTGGGCGATAATTCCATTCTTTACACATGTCCAATACGCACTTCATGTGGATAAGTTTAACAGGGTAGATGTATCTCAGGAGTTATTTGTAGGCATCTAGGAAGAGGAAAGTTTTGAGTTCAGATTTAAAATACTAGAGAGATGATTGGTGGTGAAAGAAAGGGCTGTGGTAATTTATTTCAGTGTTCTGGACCTTGGACAGAGAAGATTGTTTTCCTGGCATTGTTTGTGAAAATTTTCACAAAATGATGGCACTACTAACCAGTTTTGAAATGATGATCCAAGAGTTCTTTGGGTCAAATAAGGGGTCCATAAATGAGAAGGTATGGGGGTTCACCTGAGGAGTGGATTTTGTAAGATAACAGTATGATTTTGTTGATTATCTAATGGGGTAGAGGTAGCCAGTGGACTGCTTTCAGAAGAGGAGTGACATGATCGAATTTCTTCGCATCTGTGATGAGTTTAATGGCAGTGTTTTGGACCATTTGTAAATGTCGAACGTCATTTGTTTTGAGACCAGTGTAGAGTGAATTACAATAGTTGAGTTGGATAATAATGAATGAATGAATGAATATGTTTAAGGCCAGTGGGTCTATAAAAGGATCAAATTCAGTGGAGCATGAGTTTAGCACATGCTTATTTGGCTTTTACCACAGGACGTCTGAGTGTGTCCTGCAGTATGCTATTTTAAGCTGCATTAGGTATGCCTTAGCACCCAACTCAGCTTTTAAAAAGGGCCCCAAAGTTATTCAACACCCATATCACCCCTGTGAAAAAGTAACTGGCCCTAAACCCAATAACTGGTTGCACCATGTTTAGCAGCAATACTTAGAACCAACTACTTCCTATAATTTGATATGTCTTTTACATCGCTTTTAAAGAATCTTTGCCCACTCTTTTTTCGCAGAACTGCTTTAATTCAAACACATTCATAGGGTTGCATTCATGAACTGCTCGATTCAGGTCCTGCAACTGTGCCTCTATTGGGTTCATGTTTGGATTTTGACTAGGCCAATCTAAAACATTACTTTTGTTTCTCCTTAGTCATTCAGATATGGACTTGCCTTTGTGTTTTGCATCACTATTTTGTTACATAACTCGATTATGCTTCAGCTTATGGACAGATGAAAGGAGATTCTCCTTACGAATTTTCTGATACAGTGCAGAATTCATGATTTCTTCAATAATGGCAAGTTTTCCAGGTCCCGAGGCAGCAAAGCAGCTCCACACCATCACACTACAACTACCATGGTTGACTATTGGAATGATGGTCTTACTGTGGAATGCGATATTTGTTTTATCAAAACAAATGCAAGGAGGGGCCCTCACAAGTCTCACAAAAGAGTCCAGCAGCAATGAAAGGGGTGAGAATGAGGTGAGCTCCAAATGACCAAGGCAAACAAGCAATACAAACATCAAAGAGTTTATTTGCCAAGAAACTGACTCGAGAGGACTGGCTGTTTTGCACTGCAGTGCACACTGCTTCTGCATGTTTTTAAATTTGTAATTCTATGAAGCCAATTTGTTCTGAACTGCTATGACTCCTGAAGAAGGCTCTGTGCCGAAACATGGCCCTTGTAGGGTCTTGGAGTCAGTTTCTTGGCAAATAAACTCGATGTCTATTCTTGTTTCCTTGGTCATTTGGATCTTGCCTCAATTTCACCTCTTTCGTATTTGCTTTATGCCAGATATCATGGCATCTGTGTTGTCCAGTTTCACTTTTAACATAGTAACATAGTAAGTGATGGCAGTGTCAGGTTCTCAGGTTCAGAGCCCGCGGGGCCGGGCTCTGGAGCAAACGTGAGCCCTTGGGCTGCTGACGAGGAGCGACAGCAGCAGGCAAAACCCACCAACCAACACTGGGTAAGCACACCGGCAGGGACTGCAGGCACTGCCCAGCGAACTGGAACACATGGACTGGAATCCCCCGGACTGGAGGACACAGGACTGGAACACACACCGGACCGGAACACACTGGACTGGAGCACACCAGACTGGAACACCCTGGACTGGTCCCCCGGACTGGAGGACACAGGACCGGAACACGGGACTGGAGCACACTGGACTGGTCCAACAGCTTCACCTGTACTTAGCTACTAAGCCCCCCAAGAGTTGAGCTCCTGGGTTCGAGTAGCCGACAGGACTTACTGGATACCGGATGACATAGGGACCAGGACTGGAAACAGAAGTGCTCCTAACCCTAAACTGATCTACGTGCTCCCAAGCCCTAAACCAGCAGGAGTGTTCCTAACAGTAAACTGACAAAAGGACTTCCTAAGCCCTATAATAAACAGGAGCTCCTAAGCCCTGCTCAAGAAAGGGACTTCCTAAGCCCTAAACTAACAGAGCAGGGAACTAAACACAAAGCTAACACAGGTGCTACTAAGCACCAAGCTACAAGCAGAGCTTTACACTAATAAGCTAAACACAGAACTAACCAGCTACCTAAGCACTGCTCTAGCAAGCTAGAAGAGCTCCTAGCACTAAAAGGGAAGACAGGGGAGCCACAAGGAAAAAGCAGTGAAGCTAACACATAAGCCAAAAGTGCTTCTAAATCACCAAACACCAACAGCAAAGACTGCAATGCTCCCAATAGCACAAACACCAGAAGTACTTCTAACAGCAAACTCTGCAGTGTTCCTAACAACACCAAACCCTGAAGTACTTCTATCAGCAACAGAGCTTCCAAAGCCCTACACATAGCAATGCTTCCAAAACCAAGAGGGAAAAGCAGGGGAACCATAAGGGAAAAACAGGAAAGCTAAACACACAGTCACCAGTGCACACTGCACTAACACTAACCTGGACCTTAGCAAAAGCAAGCAGGGAAACTAGACACAACGTCAGAAGTGCACACTGCACCACCCTACCTACAGCAAACACCACTGTTGCAAAGGCCCTGAAGGAAACAAGACCACTTCCTTATCAAGGCCCTCCCTGATGATGTCACACTCCCTAGACCTAGGCAAAAGCACACTGACCCAGAGAGGCCCAACCCACACTAATGCAAAACCGTGAAACACTTGAAGCCAGTACACCCAAAGAGAGTTAGAGCAACTCAGGCAACACACACACAGGTGCAGTAGTAAAGTAAAACAATTAACCCCATGCTGCTGGAAGCTGCCAGCACAGAGAGACAGAGCCAGCTCAGAAAGGACAGAGAAAAGAAACAGAAGCCAGCTAAAAAGCTGACCCCCAGGAAAGAGGTAAGTTTGAGAGGGGTTCAAACCCCAATCATAACAGCACCTCCCCCTCAAGGCTCCCGTGTCCCCTCGGGAGCTCCAGGTCTCAAAAGACAATTTAGGTCTCCATGGGTAGCTGTGATGAAATCTCCCAATGGGTTTCACAACATAAATCTGGGCGGCTGGGCAGGACGTGACAAGTACATCTGGAACTAGGAAACCAGAATGGCTTTGGCCACCACGAGGCTCTTTAGAACGGCTGCTAGGCAGGATCAGAGTCTTGGATGCAACAAGTGGAGTCCTATTCAACAGGAACCATCTCTTGAAGGAATCCACAACTTCCTTGACTTCCTGGCACTCCACTGTAGCAGCCAGACCTGGGCTAGAGCCCACACCCATCCTGGAATCTAAAGCCGGACAGGAACTCGAACAGGACTTCAGATTGGACCTTGCCTCTTGGCTGGAGCTGGAACTCAGGAGGGGTTCAACGTCTTGGTTGAAGTGGGAACTTAGAGTAGACTCAGCATCTTGCCTGAGACTGCAATCTGATCCGGCCTCAGCCTCTTGGCCGGAACTGCCACTCAATTCGGACTCAGCCTCTTGGCTGGACTCGGTACTCAACGTAGACTCAGCATCTCGGCTGGCACTGGGACTTGCTCCGGACTCAGCATCTTGGCCGGAACTGCAACTTGACCCGGACTCAGCCTCTTGACCGGGACTGCAACTTGACCCAGACTCAGCATCTTGCCTGGGACTGGAAATCCAACTTGACCCGGACTCAGCATCTTGGCTGGGACCGCAACTCTCACCGGACTCAGCATCTTGGCCGGGACTGTAACTTGACCCGGACTCTGCATCTTGCCTGGAACTGGAACTCCAACTCTCACCGGACTCAACATCTTGGCTGGGACTGCAACTTGACCCAGACTCAGCATCTTGCCTGGGACTGGAACTCCAACTTGACCCGGACTCAGCATCTTGCCTGGGACTGTAACTCAATTCTGATTCGGCATCTCGGCTGAACTCTGCACTCGGTGCAGACTCAGCACTCATCGTGGACTCGTCATCTTGGCTGGGCTCTGCACTCGGTGTAGACTCAGCACTCATCGTGGACTCAGTATCTCGGCTGGCCTCTGCACTCGGTGCAGACTCAGCACTCATCATGGACTCATCACTCGGTGTAGACTCAGCATCCCGGCTGGGACTGCAACTCGATCCAGACTCAGCATCTTGACTGGAACTACAAC
Organism: Microcaecilia unicolor; assembly: GCF_901765095.1. Taxonomy (NCBI): domain Eukaryota; kingdom Metazoa; phylum Chordata; class Amphibia; order Gymnophiona; family Siphonopidae; genus Microcaecilia; species Microcaecilia unicolor. The sequence goes on from NC_044031.1 coordinate 146,287,285, forward strand.
TCGATCCAGACTCAGCATCATGGCTGCCACTGCTGCAACTCGGAGTGGACACAGTATCACGGCTGGCCTCAGCACTCGGTGTAGACTCAGCCCACAGCGTGGACTCAGCAGCTCGGCCAGGACTGCAACTTGACCTGGATTCAGTATCTTGGCTGCCACTGCTGCAACTCGCTCCGGACTCAGCATCTTGGCTGTCACTGCTGCAACTCGCTCCGGACTCAGCATCTCGGCTGCCACTGCTGCCACTCGCTCCGGACTCAGCATCTCGGCTGCCACTGCTGCCACTCGCTCCGGACTCAGCATCTGGGCTGGAACTCAAAACAGACTCAGGCACTGGGCTGGAACTCAGTGTGGACTCAGAAGCTTGGCAGACAAAGCCCTTCAGGCTGGACTCAGAAGTTTGTCGGGAAAAATCAGGAAGCCACCTTCTTTCAGCTTGGGCTTCAGGAGTATCCCGTAGGGCTGGATCAGACAAAAGTGCAACCCGGTAATCCTGGAGTGTCAGAAACGGATCCAGATCAAAAATGGGGTTGGAACTGGGATCCAAACTGGTACTAGGAGGCTTGGTTTGAAGCGCCACTTGAACTGGACGCAGAGACTTGGCTTGAAGCGCTGCTTGGACTGGAATCGGAGACTCAGTCAGATGCATCCCTCGGACTGGACTCAGAGGCTTGAGTGGAAGCGCCACTTGAACTGGAGTCGGCGACTCGGTTAGGAGCATCCCTTGGACTAGGCTCCGAGGCTTGGCTGAACGCGCTGCTCGGACTGGATTCAGACACTTGTCTGGGTGCTCTGCTTGAATGAGACTGGACCCCTGCTGGGCCCAGAGCATGGTATTCCCAAGACGTCTCCTCTCAGCGACAGCTTCAGGAGTATCCCACAACGCTGGATTCAAGACAAGGCTGCGGCGATACTCAGCGAGCGTGATAAAAGGGTCCATATCTGAAACTGGGTTTTCAGTGATTCCAAGCCACCGGACACGTTTTCTCTCAGCTGCCGCTTCAGGGGTCTTCTTCAAAACAGGATGAGACAAAAGTTTCCCACGATACCGACGAAGAGTCATAGCAGGATCAAGAACAATGACGGAGCTGGACCCCAGCTGGGTCAGCTGGGCGGGGGTTCTTGCTGGGCTCATGGCCTTTGCAATCTGTCAGGTTCTCAGGTTCAGAGCCCACAGGACTGGGCTCTGGAGCAAACGTGAGCCCTTGGGCTGCTGACGAGGAGTGACAGCAGCAGGCAAAACCCACCAACCAACACTGGGTAAGCACACCGGCAGGGACTGCAGGCACTGCCCAGCGAACCGGAACACATGGACTGGAATCCCCCGGACTGGAGGACACAGGACTGGAACACACACCGGACCGGAACACACTGGACTGGAGCACACCAGACTGGAACACCCTGGACTGGTCCCCCCGGACTGGAGGACACAGGACCGGAACACGGGACTGGAGCACACTGGACTGGTCCAACAGCTTCACCTGTACTTAGCTACTAAGCCCCCCCAAGAGTTGAGCTCCTGGGTTCGAGTAGCCGACAGGACTTACTGGATACCGGATGACATAGGGACCAGGACTAGAAACAGAAGTGCTCCTAACCCTAAACTGATCTACGTGCTCCCAAGCCCTAAACCAGCAGGAGTGTTCCTAACAGTAAACTGACAAAAGGACTTCCTAAGCCCTATACTAAACAGGAGCTCCTAAGCCCTGCTCAAGAAAGGGACTTCCTAAGCCCTAAACTAACAGAGCAGGGAACTAAACACAAAGCTAACACAGGTGCTACTAAGCACCAAGCTACAAGCAGAGCTTTACACTAATAAGCTAAACACAGAACTAACCAGCTACCTAAGCACTGCTCTAGCAAGCTAGAAGAGCTCCTAGCACTAAAAGGGAAGACAGGGGAGCCACAAGGAAAAAGCAGTGAAGCTAACACATAAGCCAAAAGTGCTTCTAAATCACCAAACACCAACAGCAAAGACTGCAATGCTCCCAATAGCACAAACACCAGAAGTACTTCTAACAGCAAACTCTGCAGTCCTAACAACACCAAACCCTGAAGTACTTCTATCAGCAACAGAGCTTCCAAAGCCCTACACATAGCAATGCTTCCAAAACCAAGAGGGAAAAGCAGGGGAACCATAAGGGAAAAACAGGAAAGCTAAACACACAGTCACCAGTGCACACTGCACTAACACTAACCTGGACCTTAGCAAAAGCAAGCAGGGAAACTAGACACAACGTCAGAAGTGCACACTGCACCACCCTACCTACAGCAAACACCACTGTTGCAAAGGCCCTGAAGCAGGGTTGCCAGGTGGAAAATATTTTTCCAGCCTAAAGGAGCCCAAAATCCAGCCCAAAAACCGCCCAAACTCAAACCCCGCCCCTGACACCCCCGCCCCCGCGTCATCACCCCCGCCCCCGCCGTCATCAACCCCGCCCCCGCCGTCATCGGCCCCGCCTTCCCCGTCACTAACCCCGCCTTTCCCGTCACTAACCCCGCCTCCCACGTCACTAACCCCGCCCAAAAACGTCACTAACCCCGCCCAAAAACGTCACTAACCCCGCCCACCGCGGCCGAAAAAGCCACCTAAAAAAACCGCCCGAAGCACAAAAACCAGCCCAAAAAACCGCAACCCGCCGCGGGCAAAAATTTCCCGCGGCGGGTCGCGGAAAACCGCCCAATTGGGCGGTAAAACCGCCCACCTGGCAACACTGCCCTGAAGGAAACAAGACCACTTCCTTATCAAGGCCCTCCCTGATGATGTCACACTCCCTAGACCTAGGCAAAAGCACACTGACCCAGAGAGGCCCAACCCACACTAATGCAAAACCGTGAAACACTTGAAGCCAGTACACCCAAAGAGAGTTAGAGCAACTCAGGCAACACACACACAGGTGCAGTAGTAAAGTAAAACAATTAACCCCATGCTGCTGGAAGCTGCCAGCACAGAGAGACAGAGCCAGCTCAGAAAGGACAGAGAAAAGAAACAGAAGCCAGCTAAAAAGCTGACCCCCAGGAAAGAGGTAAGTTTGAGAGGGGTTCAAACCCCAATCATAACAGGCAGATAAAGACCTGAACGGTCCATCCAGCCTTCCCAACTGTCACACTCATTTTCAATTCCTGATTAAATAAACAATGAATGTGATGTAAAATACTTGATCAATACTTTTGACTTATATGTGTATAGAATTTATCCTGGGAAGATTTACCACTATTCCAAGCCTTCTCCATTTGGAGATACTGGCTCTCACTGTGGTTCAGTGGCATCCCAGATCTTTAGAACTCACTTTGTAACCCTCTCCAGACTGTTATATTTCAACAACTTCTTTTCTTTAATCTCTTCTGCAGTTTCCTTTGATTGTGGCATAGTGGTCTTTTTGTAAACACTTTGTGATGACTATTTCACTCTCATGGTAAGGTTCAATATATAGTGACATTTAGGGGTCCTTTTACTAAGGTGTGCTAATGGATTTAGTGTGCACTAAATGATAAGAAGCCCATATATTCCTATGGGCGTCTTATCATTTTTATTGTGCTCTAATCATTAGCGCATGCTAAATCTGTTAGTAAAAGGACCCCTTAGATTCAGCAGGGCTGGTTGCTGTCAAGCCTGGCTCTGTTCAAACAGCTGAATCTAATTTGACTAATTGGCTGATTGAGTAACTAAGGGGGTCTTTTACTAAAGCTTAGCTTGAGTTATCTGCAGCAAGGCCCATTTTATTCCTATGGGCCCTGCTGCAGATAACTTGAGCTAAGCTTTAGTAAAAGACCCCCCCCTAAGGAGGCAGTTACTTTTTATAACTATTTCCCTAAATAAATAGTTACAATTTAAAAACTGAAACATGTTTACTCATGTTTCCTTGTCTAATATTATTTTTTGTTTAAAGATCAGAAAGCATTCAGTGTGTCACGTATACAATAACAGGGGAAATTAGGAGGGGGGAGGGGGAATTTTTCACATCACTGTACCCAGTATGCCTGAACATAACCCACCTTGAGTTGCTATTGAAAAACGGTGTGAACTAAAACCAAATAAATTGTTACATTCAACATATCTGTTCTACTATCAGTTCACAAGAGAAATAAAAATGCTAGGTTAAGTTTTATCTTTAAGGAGACAAAATCTGGGCCTATTCATAAACTCCCTTCCCTTCCCCACCCCACCACACAGACACATTCTGACAGAATGATAGCACCCACCTCTTCACAGTACTTTAGGTCAACTGATTTGCCATCACTGTTTACGCAATCCAACATCCTGGTTTTCATGCCATTGCCACAGACAGACTTCTCACTCAGCTGACACGTACTCCAGTCTGCAAGTGAGAAAGTAGCAAAGAAGAGAGCCAGTGAAAACAGTATGGGATAAACTTTGAATGACCCGCCATTTCATATTCACAGCAAACTATGGTATCTTTAACAGTGAAAAGTCAAACAGACATGCAACCAATTTTATGATTTTGCTAACATTCCATATATTTCTGATCTGAAGAAGAAGGGTTACCTTCAAAAGCTAATCAAAAAATGTATTTAGTCTAATAAAAAAAAAGGTATCATCTTATTTTCTTTTCTATGTTTTGTTTTATTTCTATTTATTACCTCTAAAAGTGAATTAACATGGCTACTACATCACTCTACTCATAGAATGTAGGAAAGAATTATCTAAAAGAGATATGTGTCTGTCTATTAGGTTCTATTCTATTCATAGCTTATATTCAACCATATCTCCATAGGATTCATCGTAGACCACAATAAGAGCATCTCAAACAGATGGAAATTTTTTTTGTTACATTTGTACCCCGCTCTTTCCCACTCATGGCAGGCTCAATGCGGCTAGAAAAATAGAACAAAATAGAACAAACTAAATTAAATTTAATCTACATTTGAAAATGTAAAAAAAAGTTTTCAACTGCACACATCCCAAACCTAATGTGAAAAGTATCTTAGTAAAAAAAAAAAAAAGGAAAAAGAGAAAATAGACAATATAGCTAACTTTAGAAACTAAAAGTAAGGAAGCAAAGCTATAACTATTGCGGTCATAATTATGCAACTCTATTTGGCAGCAAGATTGGTTGCAGACACATTCTGGCCAATATTCAGCTGGCGGCAGTCAGCATTTTTATGTCCACTGCAGGCTGTATTCCCAAATATTCAATGCTGAGCCATATCTGTGAACCGGTACTGACTATCTGGTTATATGTTGGCTGCTAATTTTTTGCGGTTAACCACAAAAGATGAATCACATGAGCTAGGACTGCTTTTTATGCAGTTATCTTATGCGGTTAAGGGCTAAATATTGACACTTAACTAAGTGCCAACTCTGTCCAGGGCCACTGAGAAGGGGAGGGGCAGGGGGGCATGATTACCTGGGCCTGACCTCCAAGGGAGGGGCCTGGCACTGGGAAGGATTCAAGGGTCTGTCTCCAGGGCCGCCGAGAGGGGGGGACAGGGGGGACAAAATTCCCCAGGTCCGGGCCTCCAGGGGGGCCCGGCGCTGGAGTCCCACCCGCCCTCCGTCGTCAGAGCCGGTCAGGCAGGGGCGACAGGAGCGGTCGCACAGGGCCTCGTGCCTCCAGGGGCCCCGCGGCGCTTCCTGTCACTCCCTGCCACATCGTCGTGACGCTCAGCTTCTCATTCTTTCCAGCCGCCCTGCATTTAAAAAGTTGCAGCAGCGGCAAAAAAACAGGCTCGGCTCGCCTCTCCTTTAAGCCCTTCCCCTTCTCTCTCAGCGTGCACTGATGCAATTTCCGGTTTCCGGTTTCCGCGAAGGCGGCACAGTGCACGCTGAGAGAGAAGGGGATGGGCTTAAAGGAGAGGCGAGCCGAGCCTGGTTTTTCACCACCACTGCAACTTTTTAAACGCAGGGCATCTGGAAGGAAAGGAGGGCTGTGGTGGAAAATTGAGGGCACACCTGGCGCTGGGAACTGAAACTCGGGTGGGGGGTGAAAAGGGGAGTAAGTTGGGGCCTGTGGGGCAAGTCACTGGATATGGAGGAGAGGGGAGGACAGGGAGCAAAGGAGAATCACTGGGGATGGGTAGGGAGGGCAGGGGAGAGAGGAGAGTTGCTATGGATGGATGGAGGGGAGGGGAGGAGAAATACTGGACATAGATGGAAGTGAGGGAAGACAGGAAGGAGATGCACAAGGGTGGAGGGGATAGAAGAGAGGGCAGGGAACAGCGGAAAATCACTGGAAGTGAATGAGAGGGAAGGACGGGGCACTGGATGTGAATGAGAGGGGAAGACGGGGCAAAGGAGAATCACTGGGCATAGATGGGAGGGGAGGGCAGAGGAGAATTGCTGGACATGGATGTGTGGGGAGGGCAGGGGAGAGATGAGAGTTGCTATGGATGGATGGAGGGGAGGGTAAGAGAAATGCTGGACATGGATGGAAGTTAGGGAAGACAGGAAGGAGATGCACATGGATGGAGGGGAGAGAGGAGAGGGCAGGGGACAGAGGAAAATCACTGGATGTGAATGAGAGGGGAGGACAGGGGGCAAAGGAGAATCACTGGGCATAGATGGGAGGGGAGGGCAGAGGACAATTGCTGGACATGGATGTGTAGGGAGGGCAGGGGAGAGATGAGAGTTGCTATGGATGGATGGAGGGTAGGGTAAGAGAAATGCTGGACATGGATGGAAGTGAGGGAAGACAGGAAGGAGATGCACATGAATGGAGGGGAGAGGAGAAATACTGGATACGGATGAAGGAGAGGGGAGAGTTGAAATGCTGGATATGGATGGAGGGGAGGGAAGAGAGAACATGAGATGAACATAGATGGAGGGAAGGAGAGAGAGGATAAGTGCTGGACATGGATGGAGGAGAGGGAAGAGAGAGGAAGAAGATGCATCCTGACGGAGATGAGGTAAAGGGAAAAGAGGAGAAAAACTGCACATAGCTGGAGAAAATAGACAAAAGCTGGATCCACTCTATACCTTCTCCAGTCAAGTCCGCGGAGGACCCAGCTTTTACCTATGGATGTAGGGCAAGAAATGAAGAAGAAAGGAGGAAAGTAAAGAAATAAATGGAAAGGAAACCCTGGAAGTGGAGTTAAGGGAATACATGGAGAGCAGCAGAATCAGAGACTGGGACCAACATGATCTGAAAAACAGTCACAAGACAACAAAGGTAGAAAAAAATCATTTTATTTTCATTTTAGTGTTTGGAATATGTCCAATTTGAGAATTTACATTTGCTGTCTTATTTTGCAATGTATAGCAATGTTCTGTTTTTCTGGTATTGTGCTGCATGCAGAATCTGTATGCTAATTTGGTTTCTGTCATTTTGGATATACTGGACTGGGGTGGGGTGGGTGGGCCCCAGTGAACTGGTCTGCACAGCTCCCTGCAGTTGCTAAGACCGGCCCTGTCCGTCGTCGACCCTCTGCCACCGGGCCGGGCCCCCTGCATTGAAATCACAGCGCCACTCACCTCCGTGTGAAAGCGCTGCAGGCAGCAGCAGATCGCCTCCCTTTGGGCTTCCTTCCCTCTCTGTGTCCCGCCCTCACGGAAGTTACGTCAGACGAGGGCGGGACACAGGGAGGGAAGGAGGCCCGAAGGAGGGAGGCGATCTGCTGCTGTCTGCAGCGCTTTCACATGGAGGTGAGAGGTGCTGTGATTTCAATGCAGGGGCCTGGCCCGGTGGTGGGCAGAGGGAGGGGGGCAGGTGGAGGGGGAGTGGCGGTGACCTCGGGGGTGGGGGTGGGGTGGGGGGCCCCCAGGGGTGGCCTTGTCCCGGGCCTGGCCCAGTCTCTCGGCGGCCCTGTCTGTCTCTCTCCTGCTCCTGTGTGCCAGGAACCAGATGATTGCGTTAACACAATAACCCGTGTCCTGGCACATAGGAGGGAGCAAGAGACAACAGACTGAGGGAGGAGCAGAGTGACATAGAAAGATAAGGGGCAGGGCAGCGGTGACCCGAGTGTTAGGGAGGGCATGGCATAGTGTCAGCCCAGGTGGTGGGAGGCAGTCCTGCCCTGGGCCCAGCTGTGTCTCTAGGCGGCCTTGACTCTGTCCCTGGAATGCCCACAAATTAGCCTGTGTCGGCTCATTTTCTTGGCACTAACTAAGGGCCACTGAACATAGGAGCCAACTTTTCAAAATTATTGGGGGTGCTAAGCCCAATGGAAATGACCCCTCCCTGGACACATACAAGGACTTTTCTCAATATTGGGGGTGCTCAAGCACCCACAGAGTCAGCTCCAATGCCACTGAATGTTTGCAGATAACAACAGACAAGTGATTTAAACAGCCAGGGGCCTCTCTGGGCCGTTGAAATCGCTTTGAATATCAGGCAGATTATTTTTATACTGTATACTCTGCAAAGAGTTGACGTTTGGCAATGTAGTAGGGATGTGCATTTATTTCATGTCATTTTTAACCCATAATGACAGGAAAACCTCCCAAATTTTGTTTTATCCCTCTGTCCCCAATACTATCCTACTGCCCAAATAGCATGTCCTATTGTTCAAACAGTGTGCCTATATATTAACAGACACAATTATGTGCACTTTTAACCCAAAATGGGAAAAAAAGTAACCCCAAATAAACAGAAAAATCCTGTAAATGGCATGAGAAACTAAAAACAAAACAATTTTTGGTCTCCACACCCTAAAATGTACTAGTACATTTCACATATGACTGTGCAAAACGTACCTGTAACATTATAATCATAGTGATAACAGTTTTTGTTTAGACGGCAAGGCTCAGTTTCAACGGCAACATGACAATTTTTTCCTTCATCAGGTTGTCTTATGGGATAGGCTGACCTTTCACGAACGTTGCTGCCGTTGCAGGGCTTGGAATGTGAAACAAACACACAAAGTTTAAGAAACAAAAAGAATCCGTGCACAAAGACAACACAGTGTCAGCTGAAGCAACACTTCCCATTAAAACATTTAACAAACATCTGACTGGTTGACTTTTGCACTGTGATCAGGGATTACAATATTACTCAGTTTGCTTCTCTGGGTTTACTTTCATACAAGTACATCATCACTACAAGACAGCTTGCACTTTACTTGGACAAAGTACATGCATGAAGACTGAACAGGTGATAACACAGAAAAATGGCTGAATTAACACCAGTTCCCATCTTGTGCTAATTCAAATGATTCCTTTTTTGAGTGACTGGGAAAACTGATGAATGTGCACAGATTTCCTTCCCCTTACTTAAACATGCTCACAGAAATGCATTTGCGGGCAGAATACACAGCCTGCAAAGAGGTGGGAAAATGTGGGATACAAATGCAATAAATAACGTGGAAGCGAGTACAAACTTTTCCAAGGGCAACTTACAGATGGGCGAGGTTATCCTGAAAATGACTTTGAAAATTGCCATTGAATCACTTATCCAGATGTAATGAAAAGGTCTTATTTTGCTCTTTTCTTTTACCTGGATGAAGTTTAGGAACTATGGGGTCCTTTTAGTTAATTGTGGGGTGGAGGAGTAGCCTAGTGGTTAGTGCAGCAGGCATTGATTCTGGCGACATGGGTTTAATTCCCACTACAGCACCTTGTGACCTTGGGCAAGTCACTTAGGGGCCCATTTACAGAGTGATGGTAAGCCCAATGTAGGCTTACCACTCACTGCTCTGGGACCACCACTGGCCCAATGCAGCCACTGGCAGTAGTCCCACCTTGGAAATGGCTTGCGCAGCAATTACCAGGTGGTAACCTGGCATCACCGCACACTGCCCAGCAACCACCGGGTTAGTGAAGGAGCCCTTATCACCACCTCAATAAGTGGCTGTAAGGGCTCCCTGCTGCATGGCCATGCAGTAGGAATTCTCTCACCATATGGCCATGTGTGCTGGGGGCTTTTTTACCTGCTACAGTAAAAAGGGGCCTGGAGCGTGGGAAAAATGGCCCCTGCTGCTAACGCAGTGCCCTTTTTCCCGCAGCTTGGTAAAAGGACCCCTTAACCCTCCATTGCTCCAGGTACAAAAACTTTGATTGTGAGCCCTCAACAAACAGAAAAAGTACCTGCATATACCCCAAATTTTAACACACATACTTGAAAAGGGGCCCTGGCCATGGGAGGAGTGTGGGCATGTTGGGGGCTTTCTCAAGTTTACACACGTGCTTATAGAATTCAGGGGAATGCACTTACATTTAGACTTGGTTATTTACACCAGGTTTTCAATGGCGTAAATGTCTGCACCTAAAGGTAGGTGAGTTCCCTAGCCTTATCTGCTATTCTATAAACCACACCAAACTTTAGGCCTGGTTTATAGAGCAGCACTAAGCACTATTTTTGGATGCCCTTATTTTTTAGATGCCATTTACAGAATCTGGCCCTTAATGTGTACAGCAATGCGTATGTCTAGTAGCACTATACAAATGATTAGTAGTAGTAGTAGTAAATACGGGAATTAGCACATCCGAAGTTTGAACCTGCTGGTCTTCATTCTTAGTGCATGCTAATTCCCACATGTGAAGAGCAATTCTATAATTAAGTGCTCATGGGAAATGCACTACTTTGCATGTATAAATGTAGAGAAAAGTAGTACTTAATGTTGTAAGCGCCCTAAGCCGTATACTATAAGAGCGTGCAAAGGTGTAACTGTACAGGGGTATACATATGGGCGGGGCATGAGTGGAATGTGGGTAAGACTCCCAGTAACACATGCAGCTTACGTATATTTAGGCGGGAGCCTAAATATAAGTGGCACCAAAGCTGATTTACACAAGTATTCTATAATGTATTGGAGTACCCAGAGGCCACTATAGAACAGCCTGTCACTGAGCGGCATCTGAGTTCCTAAAAGAGATGTGGGCAACCATTATACACAGAGGGCTGCATGAATGTCAGTACTACCCCTAATGGGCCACAACATTGAATAATGTCAGAACCGGAAATGCACAGAACTCTATAGACCTTCAGTGATAAATAAATTACTATTTAACTTTAAATGATGAAAACAAACTGCCAGAGTGACTATTGTGAAAATATTTGTAAAATACATAACTTTAGCATTTGTACTCTCTAGTCTCTCCTAGAATAAAACCTACAGACATCTTGCATGCCGCAGCTTTATTAAATCATCAAACATCTCCCCATATCAAACCGTTCCCCTGAAATAACAATTCAGAATGTCACATATTACATTTATCATATGGTTACACAATATCAACATAACCTCATATACATGCCAACACTTGTTGCAATTTATTCCATCCCTCCCCAGGCAAGGCTCAAAGTAACACCAAACCTGCCAAAACCTTAGGATTCATGATGGTATCAAACATGAATCCCACCCCTTCCTCTCACTTCCAGTAGTATCTTACTCTAAAAATCCCAATGTGCCTATGCTACAGGGTATGATCCTCCCAAATATTGCTGTGATACACCCCTTCCCAGTACCCTTCTCCCATACTGGATGTCCTTAGTGCGGGAGGGTGGCTCAAAATTCATCTTCCACCCCAGGCTATCCATAAAACTGACCCTGAGCCCACCAAAACACTGACAAAATTATTCTCAGAGATTGAAGTCTGACTGTGTATTTGATTACTCTAAGCAGCCAATCAAAACATACTGTATCTCTAAGTTAAGCTCTCCAATAACTCCCTCCCCCTATCACTTAACAATCCTTTTAACTCTTGCTATACCAAAGCTATGGCTGGCTCAGTTGAGTTATGACACTTTAAGAACATAAGAACAGCCATACATCTAGTCCAGTATCTTGTTTCCAATAGTGGCAATCCAGGTCACAAGTACCTAGCAGAAAGCCAAGTAGTTGCAACATTCCATGCTACCAATCCCAGGGCAAGCAATAATTTTCCCCATGTCTATATCAATGGCAGACTATGGACTTTTCCTCTAGGAACTTGTGTAAAACTTTTTTTAAACCTTGATATGCTAAATGCTACTACTGCAACCTCCAGCAAAGAGCTTCAGAGCTTAACTATTCGTTGAGTAAAAAAATATTTTCCTCCTATTTGTTTTAAAAAGTGTTTCCATGGAACTTCATTAAGTATCCCCCAGTATTTATACTTGTACTCATTCACTTTTACTCATTCTATACCTTTCAAGATTTTGTAGACCTCAATCATATCTCCCCTCAGCCAACTCTTTTTCAAGCTGAAGAGCCCCAATCTCTTTAGCCTTTCATCATATGAGAGGAGTTCCATCCCCTTTATCATTTTGGTTGCTCTTATTTGAACATTTTCTAATTCCGCTATATCTTTTTGAGATACAGTGACCAGAACTGAACACAATTCTCAAGGTGAGGTCACACCATGGAGCGATAAAAAAAGCAATATAATATTCTCAGTTTTGTTTTCATTCCTTTCCTAAAAATTCCTAGCATCCTGTTTGCTTTCTTGGCTGCTATTACCCACTGGGCAGAAGATTTGTGTATTGTCTACACCACCACCTAGATCTTTTTCTTGGATGCTGACACCCAAGGTGAACCCTAGCATCAGGTAACTATGATTCGGATTATTCTTCCCAATATGTATCATTTTGAATTTGTCCACATTAAAATTCATCTGCCAATTGGATGCCCAGTCTTCCAATTTCCTAAGGTCTTCCTGCAATTTTTCACAGTCTGCATGTGTTTTAACAACCTTGAATAGTTTTGTGTCATCTGCAAATTTAATCACCTTGCTCGTCATTCTGATTTCCAGATCATTTATAAATATGTTAAATAGCACCGGTCCCAGTACAGATCCCTGTGGTACTTCACTATTCATCCTCCTCCACTGATAGAAATGTCTATTTAACCCTACCCTCTGCTTTCTGTCCAATAACCAATTCCACAACAGAACATTGCCTCCTATCCCATGGCTTAGCTTTTATTCAGATCACTGGTCTCCCCAGTGATCTGCATAAAAGCTGGTAGTGAGTTGCATAAAAGCTATGTAGCTTTCAATTTTTGTCGTACTTGGGGAAAACTAAAAATACTAAAAAATTAAAAACATATTGTGATTAATTAAATGGTAAGTGGAAGTTTTTTTAGCCTGCGATGGACCAAAAACAGGTTTGACAATTTACACCTGTATTTATTTATTTGCTGCATTTATATCCCACATTTTCCCCACCTAGTTGCAGGCTCAATGTGGCTTACAATATAATACAACTACAATCACATTGATGGAATAGAAAATCAGGGTAAATATAACAGATAAGGTGTACAGGAATATTATAGCAATCTGAAGCTTTTCCTTCCTATTAAATAAGATGTTTAAAACTGAGTGGTCTATTGAACTTTTGAACACAAATGCAGTGAAGCGTTTTCAACTATAGTATCTTTACATCTCTCCCCCATTGTATACATTGTGACACTCTTGAATTAACCATGAATGTGCCACTGTATTTAAAATTGCCAAAACTCAAACTCATGACGTTTTCTATGTATACATCCACTAGTCTCAGGGGCCACATAAAATTCAATGCCGAGCCGTATTCGGCTCATGGGCGGCAGGTTGTCCAACCCTGTCCTAAAAGGTGTCGTCCACTTATAGAATTGCCTCCTAACTGCTAAACACACTTTAATAAAACGGCCCCTTGTGAATGTGTTATATCTATTGCCCTTTGAAGCCCAGTTTTAGAAAGACATGGAAATGAGAATTGAAACATCCAGGTCAGAATATGCACAATTCCTTTCTCCCAGCTCTGTAAAATATATCCACGTTTCCCCATGCTGTACATGTAAACATTCATTCTTCACTGCAGTGGCCTTTGCTTTCATTGTTGGAAGTTCTACATTCCTCCATGCACCCTCCATTCTCTTAACTCAGCCTAACTTGCACTTCCTTCCATATCTGTCCTTCGCCTCATACCTCTGCCATCAGCTAAGTTGGACCCAAACTCTGGAATTCCTTTCCAATTCAGCCTCATCTGGAACCCTCTTATAAAAATTAATTACACATCTTTTTACTCTGGCCTTCCCTTTTCCCCCTAATTGCGCTCTCTCTCCTCCTCTTATTTTTTTATTTTTTTGTTCTGTAAACTACATAGAAACCAGCAATGGCCCTTGTGGTATATCTAGCTGTTGCAAATAAATAAATAAATAAATTATAATATGCCACTTTTATACTCCCCACTTGAAAACTTGCTATTACAGCTGTATCTGGTAAGGCTTAGAAATTCTTACCAAGGTGCACTTGGTCCACTGTCCCCATTCAGACATAACACAATCTTCCGGACATGGCAACTTGCACTTTCTAGCTCCATGAGGCATCTCTTCAGGATCACACAGGTAGTCTTCTACAGTATCAGAGGGACCATCAACCGTGTTCTGCATGCATCTGAAAATAAAGAAAGTCGCATGTAACAACTGCAAAGTGAAATATGTATTTAGAAAACAATATCTTAAATTAAAAACAAAAAAACAGATCATGTGGTCATCAAATTTCCATGTTTCTGAAGAACCATTTTTCTCTGCTCTATATGTTATTTTCAAGGTCATAAGAATAGCCAAATTGGGTCAGACCAATGGTCCACCTAGCCCAGTATCCTGCTTCTAACAGTACCTGGCAGAAACCCAATTAGGAGCCACATTCTGTACTACCAATCCCAGGGCAAGCAGCGACCTCCCCATGTCTAATGAAGATACAGAAAGCACACATGAGAGAGAAATACCTAGATTCACCTTGGTGCTAGTACTGCTAGATTTCTCAGCAGCTTTTGACACTGTGGATCATGATATCATGCTAGCACGACTGACAGAAACAGGTATCGATGGAACAGTACTTGCCTGGTTCAGATCCTATCTATGAGACAGGCAACAATCCATAATGTTTAGCAGCACCTCATCACCACCATGGACACTGGCCTGCAGGGTACCACAAGGATTGATACTGTCACCTATTTTGTTCAATATCTACCTCAAACCACTAGCTGAGCTGATTCGGTTACTGGACACTCAGTTCTACATCTATGCGGATGATGTGCAGCTACTCATACCCATTGAACCTGACTTGCCTACAGCCTTGAATAAACTGATTACTTGTCTAACACAACAAACTTTGCCAGAACCCAAGTAAAACCAAGCTTCTCTGGGTCTCACCCAAGTAAAACCAAGCTTCTCTGGGTCTCTAACACAAGTAGATACATACCTGACATCAAAATCCCTTTTGGGAAGTATGAACTCCCCCTTAAATCACAAGTCAGGAACCTTGGAATACAGTTAGATTCAACACTTACTCTGATGCCCCGAATCCAAGCAAGAGCTGCTTCTACTATTTGTGACTGCTACGCTGCCTCTCTCCTTACATTGAGAAGGTAAATCTTATCCCAGATATGCATGCCATGACAACATTAAGACTGGATTACTGCAATGTACTATACAATGGTCTGACTACAAAGGGTTTGCGTCAGCTCCAGTTGATTCAGAATGCAGCAGCAAGATTCATAGAAAGTTGCAAGTGACATGACCACATCACACCATTTTTGCAAAATCTTCATTGGCTACCAGTACAATACAGGGCTAAATTTAAAACTCTATGTCTGATTTTCAAGGCCCTTAAAGAAAATGGTCCTGAGTACCTGAAGAATAGGATGATCCTCTACACACCACCAAGGACACTAAGGTCCTCTCGAGGACTATCACTAACCACACCATCTCCAAAAGACATTACATGATGTAATACCCGCAAGTGAGCCTTCTCCGGAGTAGCCCCCACACTCCGGAATGCACTGCCTGAAAGGCTCTGCTTAACACAAGACTATCTCTACTTCAGAAAGCAGGTGAAAGCTTGGCTCTTCAACCAGGCCTTTAATGGAAGAAATAACTAACTTGTTAGTCTCACTCACACAAACAAGGAGCGACACGGACTGCACATACTGCAGCAGGACATGTTTATTCACTCCTACCCCAGTTGAGATAATATTTAACCACCTCTGTGACCTCATGTGCAACTTTCTTTAAATTAGTCACCTTACCTTCTAACTCTTCTTACTGTCTTACCTATCTATACAGTATGTTCCATCTTGCTTTACCCTTCACTATCAATTAAAATGTTCTATTACGTATTGTGTTGACATTGTAAGTAGTATGCTATACCATACTCTGTATTGTTATTTGAATATTTTTCCTGCTGTAATTGCCTATTGCTCATGTTTGATCTATTCTTACTGTACACCACCTTGAGTGAATTCCTTCAAAAAGGCGGTAAATAAATCCTAATAAATAAAATTAGTCCACGTTGTAGGTGATACTGATCTGATGCTTTCAAAAGCATTGAAGAGACTCAGTTGCAGGGTCATGACTCCTCAAATGTAAACATTGATTTTAGTCCACATATTAGCAGCTGTACCAGAGCCGGTGATGGGAGGCGGGACTGGTGGTTGGGAGGCGGGAAATACTGCTGGGCAGACTTATATGGTCTGTGCCCTGAAAAGGACAGGTACAAATTCAAGGTAAGGTATACACATATGAGTTTGTCTTGGGCAGACTGGATGGACCATGCAGGTCTTTTTCTGCCGTCATCTACTATGTTACTATGTAGTCACCTAATGTAACTGAACATTAGCAGGAGGAGTAAGTGCACAAATTTACTCTGCAGAACAATCTTTTTTTCTGGCTCATTGAAAGAGGTAAATATATTAAATTTTACTTTGGTGTGCAACTAAAACAAAACAAAACAAGCTATAAGTCTTTTATGATCTATACTCTATACATTCATTTCCAAGCATATAAAAGAGCAGTTAAAATACTGCTGAACAATATTAGCTGTTTTCCAGCTGTAAATTCTACATCCTTGCAAGTCTTAAGCAACTTCATTTCATGATTCTGTTTTAAAAATAATCTTGTCAGACTTGTATAAAATAGATTAAAGAGGCTATTTATTAGTTGACTGCACATAAGCCTATGTTGGGTACATTCTTTTGGAAATTTGCCAATATGTAGTTTTTCCATAAACAGGATTTCTGGGACTAATTGGCAACAGAAACGGATATTCAAAAAGACGCCAAAGGCTGTTCACATTAAGCTATATTTATCTTGACCAATTACAAAACCTCTGGGCTATATCTTGACAAGGAATAAAGTCTTTTCATGGAATGGAAAAAGAAGAGGGAAGGAGAGGTTCACTTCTCCAAAGTGTGAAGTTCGGATAATTTCCAAAGCTTTTCTGCAGGAAAACTAGTGCCACCATGGAAACCAGACTGTGGAGTACCACAAGGATCACCACTATCACCGATCCTTTTCAACCTCATGATGACCCCACTAGCCAAGGCCTTATCCACCCAAGGCTTTAACCCATTTATCTATGCTGATGACGTTACATTATACATCCCCTACAAACATGATCTGGCAGAAATCACCAATGAAATCAAGCTGAGCTTAAACATCATAAATTCATGGGCAAATGCATTCCATTTAAAACTCAATACAGAAAAATCACACTGTCTCATCATATCATCCCAATACACTACACACAAACCCACAAACATTAACACCCCAGGATACACCCTCCCTATCAAGATGGAATATTATTGGGGTAGGCTAGGTATTGATGACATATGTTGGCGCTGATGCACAGCAGTTGATGAACAAGACACAGAAGGTTAGATGTACAGTGCATCAATAGCCTTTGGGCTGGCAGATTTTGTATTATAACTGCACTTGAAGGCACACCACTTCAATAACCATAGACTTGTAGGTTTCTCATATAAATTAACTGCACCAGAATGTACACAGCTTCAATAGCCTTCCAGATAGTATAGAAGAAAAACTACTAACTACACCTGAATGTACACCACTTCAATGGCCTTCAGGCCTGCATCAGTCTAATATACTAACTGCACTTGAATGCACATGTTTAAATAACCTCAGGCTACCAGATTTCCCTATATAATAAGTGCACTTGCAGATGCACAGCTTCACTGCTTCAATGGCAGTCGGTCTAACAGGTTTCTTATAAACTACCACAACTAAATGTACAGCATTTCAATAGCCTGCGGACATACAGGTTTCTTATAAAATAACTGCGCCTAAATGTACACAGCATCAACAGACTGCAGTCCTGCAGGTTTCTTATATACCACCTCTACCAAAGTGTTCACCACTTCAATAGACTTTGGGCCTCTAGGTTCCCTACATTCCACATGCAACTAAATGAACAACATGTCAATGGCTTTCGAGCACGCCGGGTTTGATACATCACCGGCACCTGAATGTACGCCATGTCACTAGGCTTCAGCGTGTATGTTTTCTATAACACCTGAACCTGCCTTCGGGCTTCTGAGTCTTTTATATACTACCTGAAGCTGAATGTATGCATCTTCAATAGTTCAGGCTTGCTGGTTGGTCTTAGGTCTTGCGGGTTTCTTATATGCCACACGCACATGAAGGTGCACTGCTTCATAGCCTTCGGCTGGCAAGTTTTTTTCATATACTATCTGCAAAGGTATGTAAACTGCTGCAATAGCCTTTGGGCTTTCAGGTTCCATATATATATATATATATATATATATATATATATATATATATATATATACTACCGGTTAATTGATACAGTTTCAATCCTGCAGGATGGTAGTTCTTTCCTATATATATATTCCATCCAGCAGATGAATGTGCACAGCTTCACTGTCCTTTGCGCTTGTAGGCTTCTCATAGGCCCCATGCATGGGAAGGCACATCTTCATAGCCTTCGGTCTGCAAGGTTTCTTATATACTACTTGCACCTGACTGTATACTGCGTTAATAACCTCTGGGCTTGCGGGTTGCCTAGACCACTCACACCTTAATATATACTCCTTCAAACAGCCTTTTGGCTTACAGTTTTTTCTTATATACTAGCTACACCTGGATGCTACTGCACCTCGACACACACTACTCCAATAGCCCGCAGATTACAGGTTTGTCATACTCTACCTACACTGGAATGTACAGTACGGCAATAGTCTAGAGGTTTTGAGGCATTTTCCTATATACTAATCAGCACTTAAACGTACACTACTTTAATATCCGTTGGCAGGCAGTTTCCATGTCTACCTGCATCAGGGTCTACACAGGATCTACACTGCTTCACTGGTGGGGGGGGGGGGGGGGGGGGGGGGGGGTACGCTGCTGGTAGGGCCTTTGGGCCTGCATATTTCTGATATTCTTACTGCACTGGTATGTTTGTGATTTTTATAGTCTTTGGCTTGCCTTCAGGATCAGGTTTCTTATTTATTGTAAGACACTTTGGGCTTGCAGATTGCGTCCATAATAAATGCACCTGTTCACAGCTTTAATAGCCTTCAGGCCTGCAACTTTTATAATGTACGAAACTTCAATAGCATTCAGCTTGCAGGTCTCATATATACCAGCTGAACTTTGCAGTTTTATGATATGCCACCTAGCATATGAAGGTACACTACTGCAATACCATTCAGATGGCATTTTTCTTATGTATCATAAACACCTGACTGTACATGGCAGTATCTCACATACTTGCAGGTGAATTCCGACAATTCCTACATATCGTATGTGGAATTCACAGGCCATACTATTCCAGCTACAAGTCATTTCAGGTTCTTCCTAGCAGTTTTGGCTGCCACATACTAGGGCTATAACAACTGCAAGGACTACTGTCATTGCAATTACTTAGCTGTGGGGCACTTTCTATTATTGAACATTTTCTGCAGAGGAGGCGTGTTGAGGGTGGAGAGTGGGCATTTCTGTGCTAATCAGCACAGCTACATTATCACATACAAACTGATTAGTGCAGGATTTGCAAGTGACCCTTACCGTTTATAAAACAGGTGTCAGTAAATGCTCATATGCTAATTTTTTTTTTTTTAAGGGCTGTGCGATAATGGAAACATTAGTGCCTGGTCATTAATTTAAAAACATTGAAAATTGGCATACTGATGTTGTAAAAATGGCCTTAAGGAAAAACCTGCATAAAGGCGCACTAAGATCAGTTCCTACCGCAACTTGTAAAATGACCTCTAAATGACCTTTTATAAAATATCCACAGGCACACAAGTAAGCACTTTGAACTGATGGCACACACTTTGCTGTTGGGCATGTACAGGGCTGGAGTTTATTAGGGTATGGGCAAGGCACACAATTATACATATAGGGGTAAATTCTATAAGTTGCGCCTAAAAGTCAGCACCAAAAATGAAATGCACTTAGCGTGATTCTATACAGAGTATGCTCTTTATAGAATCATGTTTAGCA
Source organism: Microcaecilia unicolor (assembly GCF_901765095.1). Taxonomy (NCBI): domain Eukaryota; kingdom Metazoa; phylum Chordata; class Amphibia; order Gymnophiona; family Siphonopidae; genus Microcaecilia; species Microcaecilia unicolor. The sequence goes on from NC_044031.1 coordinate 146,307,406, forward strand.
CTAATCTGAGTCTAACTGTACATAGCTTTAATTAGGCCTGCTATAAGCAGGCTGAAATACTGACGACTAAGTTAGGTGCACTTAGGCTTGGTTCTGTATCAGCGTGTATAAGACCCGGGAATGCACCAGGAAAGCCCCCAAATTGTCACATGCAATAATATTTAGGCGCATTCCATTCTAGAATCAGATATGTGCGTAAATCCTAATTATTACCAATTAGCAGCACTAATTGGCCTGTTGTTCAATTAAGTTGTGTGCACAATTTACCATGTTGTCAAATTAGCATGCATAATTTTAGGCATCATATATAGAATTTGGGGGATAGAATATAAAATAATATAATATAATATATGCAGATATTTGAACAATATTGTCATGAATAATTATGCCTGTTATAGGGCTGAGGCAAATGTCTTCACCAGTCACATATTAATATTTTAAAACAAGTAGAAACCCACTTGTCTTTAAAAAATAGGCTTCACATAGGTATGCTAAGAGGTGTTTTAACTAGGTAGCCCCTTATAAAATTACCTACAAATTGTCTGGGGTAATTTTCAAAGCAGTAGTACATGTGCACTTTAATTGTGAAAATTTGCCATAGCCCGCGCAAATAAAAGTATGCACTTACTTTTCATGCATGAATTGTTATGAAATTACCCATGTGTCTCTTCTTTACTCTTAAGAGATCAAGCAAAAGTCAAAATAACACATTGTTATTAATATGAATTGTAATATATGGTTATATATGGTTGAGGGGATGTAATTAAACCTTGGAAATCATTGACAAGAGAATGTGGTAAAAACAGTTAGCTTAGCAGGGTTTTAAAAAAGGTTTGGACACATTCCTACAATAAAAGTCCATAAGCCACTATTAAAATAGTTTTAGGAAAATCCATATCTTATTCCTGAGATAAGAATCATAAAATCTGTTTTTCGTCTTCTGAGATCTTGCCAGGTACTTGAGACCTGGATTGGCCACTGTTGGAAAAATGATACTGGGCTTGATGGACCTTTGGTCTGAACCAGTATGGAAATGCTTATGTTCTTATTTTTAACACTAGCTTCAAAAGTTAGACGATTTAACCTTTTGGAAATATACCCCAAGGCCTCCATACTTTTGAGAAACAGAGCACAATTCAATAAACTGTCATGCTAAGGCCATTTTTATTGCATCCGTGGAAAAGGACTATATTCTTTTTTTATCAGAATATAGCTGTGTGCCAGTGTTCTCTGACTTTATGTCCAATAGTCAGAAGCCCTAACCACTTAAGTAGGACTTCCTCATGGATCGTCCCAAGCTTTAATGGATAACTTAAACATTATAATTAGGACTTCTGCTGAAGTCTTACTAAATGGTTAAATTTATCTGGATAGCAATTGAATCACACCAGTATCCAGATAACTTTTTGACATGCCCCCAGACTATAGGAGCTAGCTCTATGGATGCTGTATGTGCTTGAGCACCCCCCAACAATGAGCAAATTGTTTCACTGTGTCTAGCAAGGGGTAATTTCCATTGAATTTAGCACCCCCCCTAATTTATTTATTTCATAATAAAACATATTCTTTGTCTCAGAGTTCCTCAGTCCTGTCAGCCATGTTAAACAATACTGATATCAACCAGCGGTAAATTTTGACTCATAACACCAAGGGTCTAATGAGACATTTCCCATCTGGAAAATAATTATGTCAGTGCTATTAAGAAGCTCACACTCATATACAGTGGCGTTCCTAGGCTGGCTGACACCTGGGGCGGATCGCCGATGCCCCCCGGGTGCATTTTTACCTGCTGGGGAAAGGGGGTGCCGCGCGCCTGTCAGCTCCGAGTCCGCTCGTTCCCTGCTGCTCCCTCTGCCCCGGAACAGGAAGTAACCTGTTCCTTGCAGAGGGAGCAGCAGGGAGGGAACGAGCGGACTTGGCCAACAGGTGCGCGGCACCTCCCCCCCCAGCGGTGTGCACCCGGGGCCGACCGCCCCCACTGCCCCCCTTGGTACGCCACTGCTCATATATGCTTAGTTATTTTTAAAGAACCAAAGGCACATCATTTCTTCAAAAAGTACAAATGACTGGAACATTTGATAAGTTTTATTTTCCTCTGCTTTTACCTTCTTGTCATGTGTTGTTTGATAAGAAAAGTGTGCATTTTCTCCCATCTATTCCATGTTTTGCCTGTGTGAAGCCCATACTTTGACATACACTGAAAACTCAATGATTTATGTCAGTCCATACAAAAACAGTTTGAATGAACCCACTGGTCGAAGGTATGATAAATGTATGCATTTCAGAACAGCTGGGAACTGGAATAAGTGTGTATTTGCATAATGTGTGCGACATTAAGCCAACAAAAATATGTAACTGTGTTTGGAAATCTGAGTTTTGTGTAACTTAAAAAGTACCAACCTCACTTTTCTGGTTTGTACCCCTTCTCCACAATTTTCTTTCAGGTCCACATTAGTCACTTTGCAAACACTCCATGGTTCTGTAATCCATATATACTGACTGCAGTCACTGTGACACGGGACCACTTCATAAACCTGAAGTACATCAGAATGTAAGAATATTTAAGGACGTGCATGAATTTACAACAGGAAAAAATATATATTCCTGCACAGTAGCTGAATTCAAATGTGAAAATCCTCACAAAAATTAGACCTATATGCCAAAGTAATAAAAATTAATAACTCCAGACTGTATTTAAAATGATCTATTCATACATACATTCAGTTGATCACATTTCTATCTATGTTCTAATGCACACCACTCTAACCTTTTTGGGAGGGGTAGTACAGTGGCACCTCTGTGTCCACAGGAATTAACAATCTGGAGGCTCTGCTCCTAAATTAAACCCAGCTTGCAATATGAAATAATGGAGGCCAAACTTGCTTGACAGTCACTGGGAAGGAACAGTCTCTGCTCCAAACTAGAGGAAATTATAAAAGGGCTTTGATTGATGGAGACTGTGATGTGGAACCTGTTCATCAAGTCACCTAGGGAGCAGAAGGGGTAACTACATGGGCAGCAGTACTGCGTCTAATGTGACTTATTCTGTCACTCGTTCATGCACAAGTTGGTTGCATGCTGAACTAAGGGAGGAGGACACAGACCAAGGACATCTGTGAGAAGCAAAAATGTAACAGATATACCAAGGGAAGAGGTAATCTTCTATCCATCTGTTGTGAAAAGAGAGGAGAGGAGAATAGACTCAGAGAGGGTAATATTCAGTAGTATGCGGCTAATAAGTAGCTTCCAGCCATGAGCTAACTTAACCTTAGATATTCAATACCAGGGCATATGTGGTGACAGCTTCTGTTAAATACCTACTGTGGCCCTTAACCTAATCAATATATTCAGCATCACTATCTGTACAGGTAGCAGCACTGAATGTCTGTGTAATGCAATCAACATGTTGGCACTATTCATTTACTTTAGGCTGCTCCTCAGCAGACCTGAACTCAACACAGAAAGTATTTCTGCTAAATGGATAATTTTGAGCCTGACCTCACCCACCCCAAACCTGGCCCCCTTCTTATAAGCAGTTTGGGGTGGGTCAGTCAAATATTTGGCCCAGTAATATCTATGTAAATTTTGAAAATATATAGATTGTAAAGTTATACATTTACCAGCCATCAGGAAACATAAATGTAATCCCCCATTGTAATGGGGATTACTGAATTGATGAGAACCCCTCCCTAGAGTCACTGGAGGGAGGGAAATGAGCCTTCATGGGAAAGTGCTGAGGGAAATGTTTCTGGTTATTGAATGACAGTAGGGATGGAGTTTAGAGTCAATAAAAATTAACACTGTGGATAGCACAAAGTCTTTGGTTGCCTCTACCCCTGCCAGGACCCTTGTGGAGAGGAGGTGTCCTGGATGGGTTCAAGAAACTAAGACAGAGCTAGTAGAGGTTTCTGCCAGTACAAGCATTAACTGAGGACTCTGGGAAACAGGGGAACCCAGCTTGGGAACAAAAACAGGAAAGAGCCTGTTTGGAGCTCATGGTAGTAGCCTGGAGATGTACACCTTTAGGGAGAGAGCGGACAGACAGGGAGGTCTTATCCACAATGGAGATCGCTTGCTGGAGGCACAGCTTTAGGTTGTTCACCTAAAAGGGTAATGGATAGGAGGAACTGTAAATATGTACATACTATAGGATTTACAAAAATAGACTAGAGAATTTACACTATATCCCTAAGTTTTGGCTTCTGACTCATTTGTACAAGATACCTAGTTGGATTAAATTGATTTGTTCAATTCTGAAAGGATGGTTTCGCCTCCAGAATATAACAGTCTGGACAAAATGTCTGTTACAAAAAGTTTGAGTAAAGGTCCTATTTGTGTTTCATAAAATCCTGGACTGGAGTCTTTCTTTGTGTGAGGGTGAAGTTCATTTATTCCAACAAAGAAAAGTGAATAAAGAGTAAACATCTGGCTTAACACCGGCCCCAGCCTGCACCTAGCTCAGTGAGTAAGAAACTTAAAACTTTGTATTGCGGCTCTGGTCTCAGAGTGCCGACCCATGAACAGCTAGCTGGTGCCCAGACTGTGTGTGGTGAGCCTAGGGTTGCATAAAATTGTTTTGAATATTGGCCTATATCTATCTATCTATCTATCTATCTATCTATCTATCTATCTATCTATCTATCTATCTATCTATCTATCTTTATTGGATACAATTTTGAAACCTGTCAGTTGTTAAGCTTCGACCCTGGCTACTGTCCTTTCACAACATACATTCATAATAAAATTATTTAAAAAAATTAAAAAACAAGTCCTGAAGATAGATTACATTTACTCACCTCAGGAATAATCAGTAATAGTTTGGGAATTCTGGCTGCAAACGTTTATGGAGTTTTCTTAAGAAATTTACATATCATTGCAGAAATAACTTTGAAGTGAGATGTGATTGTTTTGAGGTATTAAGTAGGCGAGAAAAATAAAATAGTAACCAGGACACTGACTTGGGGACTTAGGAGCCCTTTTACTAAGCTGTGCTAAAAGGTGGCCTGCGCTATGACTAGGACGTGGGTTTCCCTGCATGCTGAGGCCAGTTATAGCACAGCTATAAGGTGGCTGATCTTTTATTTTCTGTATTAATGGCACACTAAAATTTCCCCATTAGCGTGTGGCCATTAACGTGGGAGCCCTTACCACCAAATTACTAGGTGGTAAGGGTCCCTGCGCTAACCATGCGCTAATCAGTTGGAATTTGTCAATGTAGCTGTGCTAACTGTTTAGTGCTGGGCATGTCTACTCTCTGCCCCCCAGCACATGGGAAACATGCACAGATGCCAAAACTGCTGCGGGACACTTAAGTGCGCCCCATGGTAGTGCATTTTCCCACAAGGTAAGCCTGTGTTAGTGCTTACTGCTGTGTAGTAAAAGGACCCCAAATCAATACCTCAGCCAAGACAATCTTACCCCCTACAAAATCATCAATATTTAAATTCACTACAGAAACTCTGTAGGAGTTTGCATCAAGAAAGCCCAATCCTTTCCGACCCAGAAGGAGGTGAGTAGGTGAGTGAACATCTCTCATTTTAAAAGGATTACTTTTGTATGTCTTTAAGGCAATTTAATTATAGATGCATATGAAAGATGCCTGAGTGGGCAGTAGCTTAGGCTGATGCCTTGGTTAGCCCTAATTTCATGAGTTTCAGACTTGTTATGATTCAACCACTGTTGGGTCTCCCTCCAAGAACTTTGGCATTTAACATCCATATTGACATAACAGACTCTCTGGGAAAATAAACTACCAGTAGAAAGATTTCTGCTGGCAATATTATTTAATTTGCTCCTTTCTCTTCCCAGCCAACAAAGCATTAGGAGATGAAGGCAAGTATGTTTATGTTTATTATTATGTTTGATACACTGCCATTTCTAAACAAAGGTCAAAGCTGTTTACAAAATTAAAGTCTAAAATAAAAGGCTAACTGTTGCTGATTTCATTGGGTTTTAACTTTTTGGGACTGCAATAGTGTTCTCCTGATGAAAGCTTTTATGCTGAAACACTGCCTATGCTGAGGACACCTTGTTTTACCTTGGAAGAATAAACTGGTTTTGTTTTATCCATCCTGATATTTAGTCTTCTTCCATATTTACATTTTCCTGTGGAAGCCCTTGGTTTTCCTGGTTTTTTTGAGCCCATTTAGCATTGCAGATTTGCTGCTTTTCCCAGTGAATCTGAGAATTCAACTAGAGTTGCTATGAAATTGTAATAAATTGAATTTGGCTGATCCATCACTATATGACATCTAGTTAAATTTCTTCATGAAGTGAGGGATTTATTTATTAAAGTATGTTACATGTACATTAGCACATTGTCTTGTAATGCACTTCTAGTACCCTGGTATTTATTGAACAATGATAATTGAATGCCATAGTTTAATTAATACTGAGTTTCTGTATAAAATATATGTGTACATCAAAACATCACCCCCCCCCTGCTTATGCATGGTCCACATAAACAGTGGGTTATATCTTTTAGTGTGTCTAGTTTTTACACATGTATAACCAGGTACAATTTGATGAACTTTTTCCTGCTTGGAAAACTCCGCCCCCCCCAAAAGAGCCCAGAAGTAATAATAAACTCACTAAGGGCCTCTTTTACTAAACCGAGCTAGTGATTCCCTGTGTGGCAAATGAGAAGAAGTCCAGAGGAATAAAACTGGCTTCCTCTCAGCTGCCGCGTAGGAATCGCTAATGCGGTTTGGTACAAGAGGCCCTAAATCCAGTGTTGTATAGTAACGAAGTAAAAGTAACGTGCTACAATACTTAAGTAAACATTTCATTACTTTTACTTGTTACTGAGTACAAGACAAGCATGAGCACTTTTACTTGCAACGAAGTATTATCTGAGCCAGTTTTAAGTACTTTTACCTCATTACATGCTGCTTTGTTACAAGTTAAAGGCTGAAGTACTAAATTTTCCTCCCCTCTCCTCCTTTTCATATGGTTGGCATCTTCTCTCCCGGTTTCCCCTATGGGGTTCTTAAAATATGCCTTCAGTCTCCAGCAGCTCACTCCATGTGTCTTGCAATAGCATTACTCTCTCTCCCCTCATACAGTCCTTAAAACTTGCCTTCCCTTCCATTACTGTCAGCCAAAGCCGTTAACACAGACAATCTCTGGTGACCTACGAGGTTGGAGCAGTGAAGACAGGTAAACCTCGAGCGGACTACAGGGCCTTCTCTCTGCTGCATCCTACCTCCTCCGCATGGGTGGGACGTGGCAGAGAGAAGGCGCTATAACTTGCCACTGCTGGGACCTCGCAGCCTGCCTGAGGTTGTCTGCATCAACCGCTGCGGCTCCATCCTTACCCTGCTGGAGAGAAGAGACTGCCTATCTTGATCTTCAGTTTTTCAATACTGCACCTAACTGTAGGCATCTGCAATTAGGTCTGCTATAAACAGGTCTAAACACTGGAAGCAAAGTTAAATGCACCTAAGGTGATTCTGTATCAACACGCATAAAATCTGGGAATGCCCCCTAACCATGCCCCCATATTGTTATGCATGATAGAGTTTAGGCACAATCCATTATAGAATCGTTTATGTGCCTAAATCTTAATTATTGCCAATTAGTGCTGATAATTGATTGTTATCACCCAGTTAGCACTGATTAGCTTGTTGTTCAATTAAGTTCTGCACACTCTTTATAGAACCACACTAGGCGTGTCTTTAATTGGCACCAATTTTTCAGAAGCAATATATACAATTTGGACCAAAGCAAATAAGACAGGAAAAGGAAGTAGATTTTACATTCTGTTGCTTCGGTTAAGCTTACCTGAGCCTGGTCCATATGTAATCCATGACACAGAGCCAACATGCAAAGATAAAGGAAAAAAAAACATTTAGTTGTAGAACAAAATACAAGCTTTAAGATGTTATACATTAATTGTTCAATGGGTAGGCTAACAAAATAAGCATACTTTAGAAATGTGTGCCCCACTGAAAATGTCCAACAATGAATCCAAAAGCTCATGCATAATTTATAATTATTATCTTTCTATAAAATCCAGAGATGAGGTAAGTAAATTCATTCTTGTATTAGAATACACAGCGGCGTAGCCATGGGTGGGAGCAGCAACAAACAGCAGAGGTGGTCCAGAGAAGGAGAAGACAATCATTGATTTGCCACATGCAATTGTATTTTGCAAAGACCCAACTTGGTCAAGTTTCAACACTATGCCTTCATCAGGGTCTAAAAACATATATAAAATACAAACATGAATAAAATGATAAAGATAATCTTCTAACAATAAATAATGCAAAATAGATATATCAAATAAAGATCATCACCAATAATTTACCAGCAAATTCTTTAATGTAGAAAAAGGACAACTGGCACATGGTCAGAACAAATGAAACATCTATTTTTGCAGACAGGAGTTAAAACAAATACAAAGCACTACATAATAACATTAAATACCTGACATGGGCATTATCAGTGATTTATGTATTAATTTATATTGTTTTTACGTAGATCCCTGACTCAGGTCCTATGCACCTAAACATGGCCCGTGTCAGGTCCATGAATTAAAGATTTGTCCCTTTTTTTTAAGGTTCTTGGTGCTCTTATTTTAGTCAACATGTATAGTGGGAGCAACCATTTTGTAAACATACATGTAGATAAAAATGAATGACATGAACCCAGCAGTTTCCATGTGGAAGTGGCAATTTCACAGCTTCCATGTACAAATGTTTTAGGTTCTTGATATACCACCTTTCTGTGGTACAATCAAAGCATGATGGCACTGCCCCATTTTACAGATCTATACATGTAAGTGCCACCAAATGAAGTAGTAAGGCTGCAGTTTTGATTTGGTGTCATTTAGGATGTGGAATTAAACAATGGGGTATAAGGAGCAGGGCCGGTCTTAGCAAGGGCGGGGCCCTATGCAGACCAAGTTGGTGGGGCCCCATCCTAGTCCCGCCCTAGCCCTGCCCCATCCTAGCCCCGCCCCACCCTAGCTCCACCCCACTGGTAAGATTATTCAGTTTTTAGAAGATGTTTATTTATGAAATTTCAAATAAACACAAATGAAGCTAAACTTGAACTGAATAATTTCTGTGGAGGGGGGGTTTCATGATAAGTCCACTACAATTAGTAGTTCCAATTCTCATAACAAAGGAGAATAAAGGAAAAATATTAAGAAAAGATTTAGTACTTTCAAATTCCCCTATTATTCTGTAACCCATCAAACCAGAGAGGCAACACAGAGATCCCCAACCCCAAGTAGCCAAAAAAGATATAAGTGCATAGGTTCCCATTTAAAAAAAAACCCCACAACACATTTACAGTATCAAATGTTTCCATAAATCAGCTATATCAGAGATAGACTTTTAATTAAATTTAGATATTAGATATGTATCATATGACAAAGAATAAAGTGGTTGCTCAAAGCATATACTAACCACAATCGCTCAACTGCAAAATACTATGCACAAATATGTGCAAAAACACACTCATAACCTTACCAAACCATAACAGAACTAATTCCAAGGAAAGGACGAGCTACAACCTTATGCATGGAAAGGCAGCACTGTAATTACACCAGGCTCTAAAACACCAGTACACAACCTAGTGAAAAAAAACAAAAAGGGCTGCAAATACTACACACTAGCAGAATACTGCACCTTGATCACACATGAAAAATACATCACAACAGACACGAAGGCAAAATACTGAACTGTGGAAAGTTACCTCAAGAAGTCAGACTCAGCAAGCAGCAATACTAGAAAAATTGAAACTTACATGCAAAATATCACAGATGCACATTTCCAAAAGCTGACATATTCCAATTAATAAATTCTGAATAAAATACTTTTCTCTACCTTTGTTGTCTGATCATTTAGTTTTTCTATTCGCTTTGGTCCCAGTGTCTTCTGTTTTATGCGGTGTCTTCTTTCCATTTGATATTTTTTCTCTCAACACATCCCCATCCTCCTGTGTCCTTATGTGTCCTGTCTACCATCTGTAGCCCTGTCTCTATCCTTTCTCCAGTTTCAGCATCTGCCTTCAAAGTGTTCCGATTCAGCCCTTAAATTCAGCAATTTCCCCTCCATCCATATCCAGCATTTCTCCTCATTCCCTCCATCCATGTGCATCTACTTTCCTCCCCTCCCCTACATCCATGTCCAGCATTTCTCCTCTTTCCCTTCCCCTCTATCCATGTGCATCTCCCTCGTCTTTCCTTCCCTCCATTCCTGCCCAACATTTCTCCTCTCTTCCCTGCCCTCCACTCCATCTATGTCCAGATTTCTCCTCTCTTCCCTCCCCTCCATCCATGTGCATCTCCTTCCAGTCTTCTCTCCCCTCCATCCGCCCATGTCCAGCAACCCTCCTCTCCCCCCTGCCCTCCCCTTCATCCACCCATGTCCAGCAACCCTCCTCTCCCCCTGCCCTCCCCTTCATCTACCCATGATGTCCAGCAGCCCTCCCCTTCATCCATCCATGTCCAGCAACCCTCCTCTCCCCCTGCCCTCCCCTTCATCCACCCATGATGTCCAGCAACCCTCTCCTCCCCTCATGTCCAGCAACCCTCCCCTCCCCCCTGCCCGCCCCACCATCCATCCATACCCAGCGACTCTCTTCTCCCCTGCCCCCCCTCCTCCAGCCATCCATACCCAGCTCTTGGGCAGCTTTCTCCCCCTCTGGGTCCTGTCTCTTCCGCCCGCTCTCACCCATCCTCATGGTTGCTCGTTTTTATGTTTAAATCTTTTTATTGACTAAAAGATCAAAATACACAAAACAGATAACTTCAACATGAACATTGTTCAAGTACAAGAAAACGTCCAGCATGCCCACCGTCAACAATGGATTTTTTTTTTTACCCCCCAACCACCCCAGCCCAATTCCCCCAGTTATGTTGCACTGCTTTGTATTGAACAACAACAAAACACCAAACTTCCCTCACCAGTAGATCATTCCTAATACATGTGATTACTGTCCTCGCCCCTTGCCTCCTCATCCCTCCTGCCCACCTGCCCTCACTTCACCTTCCCCTTACCAGTCCTTATAGATTCACCAGTGGTGCCTCCCCAAACCTACACAGATCCAACCCCTGCCCTCCTTTACATGTCCACTCTAGGAAATGATGCATTCAATTGGTACTTAATTATTTAGGATTCTCTTTCTTGCTGTGGGCTGTAACGTGCCCAAGAATCTCCCCCCATGTCTGCCTCCAACGCCCTCCCCCCATGGAATTAAAGTATCTGAACTCACACCTCTCCAGGAGACTCCAGTTTCATCAACTCCATCATTTTCTGACTTACAGAAGGACCCCCTGTCCTGTCCCTCCGACTCCGATACCGATTCACATAGCCTGCCTTCTGACAGCGTCGGAACCTCTCCCTCAGACGCGTCCCGCCTCCTCTAATGCAATTTCCTGTCTTGCGCAGAGGTGGGACGCGTCTGAGGGAGAGGCCCCGCCCCGACGCTGCCAGAAGGCAGGCTGTGTGAATCGCCGGCGTGTCGGACTCGGAGGGAGAATGCCGCCTCGGGGCTTTAAAATCGAGCGACGCCGCCGTGGATGAGCGCGAGCGGGGGAAGGTACAAGACTCGGGCGGGAAGAGAGGAGGCAGAGGCAGACTTGAGGCGCGCCGCGCGGGGCCCCCTTAAGCGCGAGGCCCTATGCGGCCGCCTCGGTCGCCTCTGCCTAAGACCGGCCCTGATAAGGAGAATGACTCCCTTAATCCCTCATGTAAAACCCTGGCCAAAAGGAACACTTTTTACAAATCTGTATGTGGCTTTGAACTAGTATAAATCCTAATGGGAATACGTTTTCACATATGCAAATATTCTCTTTGGTGCCTTTTTACTAAGCTGCAGTAAAAGGGGCCCTGCGCTACCAGTGGCGGCTGTTTTTGCCATTTGCTGAGGCTATTTTTACCACAGCAGGTAAAAATGTTGGAAAAAGAAATGGCCATGTGGTAAAATTGCACTTACCATGTGGCCATGTGGACAGGAGCACTTACTGCCACCCACTAACCCGGTAGTAACTGCCTGATTACCACCGGGTAACCCTCTGCAGAAATAGTTTTCAAATATTACTGCTACCACCAGAAATGCCACATGCTGGGGGTGGCTCTACCACTAGCGCCTAAATTGGTCTGGTGGTAGTTCCAGATTGCCACGTGGTAAGCCTGTGGTGAGCTTACCGCCGCTTAGTAAAAAGGCCCCTTTGTGAAATGGAAAATACATTTTTGCCATCACCCAAGCCCCACTCAAACCACACCGCCACCACGATCCCTTGAAATCTTTGAATGAGGCGGATCTCCACATGTAGATAAGGATTTCTAAAATTGGTCTTTACATATGTACTGTATTAATTCAACTGCATAGATAGAATGTATCTCCACAAAATGAAAATGTGACAAATATCCAACAATGTGACTGTTGAACACATTTAATTAGAGCTCCTAGACGTGTCACGTCAAACAGAGCTAAAGCGGGTCATAAACGGACCCTCTGTTCATCATCGGCCAAAAACCTCATGGACTATGTGCAAACTATCAAGTCCTTTCAACACTGTCCCAAGTGATGACCAAAATGACTTTAACGCACTCATCCAACCAACAGATAAACACTGTGGATATATAAATGACGTTTTAAAGGATACTTAACTTTCAAACTCGGCACTCAATTCACTGCTGCACTTCACTGTATAATTCCCTCGCCCTTGGGATTAGTATTAATGGGTTACATCAAGTCTCAAAGTGATTAGGGAACAGAGTTTATTATCCCTTTAAGTTTTCAGCTTAAGCCTGATTGGTTGACAATGTAGGCATCTGTTTAAAAACCAGTCGCCATTTTAGCTTTGATAATTTCAAACAGGATAGAGACAGACACAGTAAAAGGTATGCGTGAATATGAGCCAGATTACGGGTCCACTAACTTTCTTTACTCTCTGTAAGGTGTACTAAGACTATGCTTTTTACTTAATTGCAGGGTATTTCAATAGACTATGAGTCCTGCTCCTTATGAAGCATCGGCTAAACAGGGGCTCACTGTAGGGCGTACCCACTAGTCCTAGTCCCAGTCTTATATGAGATAAGTGCCTTTTGGGCTCATTTTCGAAAGAGAAGGACGTCCATCTTTCGACATAAATCGGAAGATGGACATCCTTCTCACAGGGTCGTCCAAATCGGTATAATCGAAAGCTGATTTTGGACATCCCCAACTGCTTTCCGTCGCAGAGATGGCCAAAGTTCAAGGGGGTGTATCAGAGGCATAGTGAAGGCGGGACATGGACATGCCTAACACTAGGACATCTTTGACCCATAATCGAAAGAAACAAGGATGTCCCTGACGAACACTTGGACGAATTTACCTAGTCGCATTTTTCATACGACCAAGGCACAAAAAGGTGCCTGAAATGACCAGATGACCACCGTAGAGAATCAGGGATGACCTCCCCTTACTCCCCCAGTGGTCACTAACCCCCTCCCACTCTCAAAAAACATCTGTAAAAATATTGATTGCCAGCCTCTATGCCAGCCTCAGATGTCATACTCAGGTCCATCACAGCAGTATGCAGGTACCTGGAGCAGTTTTAGTGGGTGTAGTGCACTTCAGGCAGGCAGACCCAGGCCCATCCCCCTACCTGTTACGTTTGTGGAGGCAACAGCGAGCCCTCCAAAACCCACCATAAAAACCCACTATACCCACATCTAGGTGCCCCCCTTCACCCATAAGGGCTATGATAATGGTGTACAGTTGTGGGAAGTAGGTTTTGGAGGGCTCAGCACACAAGGTAAGGGAGCTATGTACCTGGGAGCAATTTATGAAGTCCATTGCAGTGCCCCCTAGGGTGCCCGGTTGGTGTCCTGGCATGTCAGGGGTACCAGTACAGTACAAATGCTGGCTCCTCCCACGACCAAATGGCTTGCATTTGGTCGTTTCAGAGATGGATGTCCTTGGTTTCCATTATTGCCGAAAATCAGAAACGACAAAGTCTAGGGACAACCATCTCTAAGGACGACCAAATTTCAGGATTTGGGCATCCCTGACCGTATTATAGAAACAAAAGATGGACGTCCATCTTGTTTTGATAATACGGGTTTCCCTGTCCCTGGATGGGGACGTTTTGCGAGGACGTCCAAATTAAAACGAGGATGTCCCTTTCAATTATGCCCCTCCACGTGTCCCTAATTAAAGTTTAAGATAAAAAAAAAATAATATATATATATTTTTAAAAAGTGGCAAGGGACATATGGTGAGGTTTTTCTGACTCAGGACGATGCTTGCCAGCAGTTTACATCAGAAAAAACTAATTCTTAAAAGTAAACGCTGAGCAGTTAGATATCCACTGCTAAAAGAGAGTTGGTGGTTATCGAGCATCTAAAGTCTTTTCCTCCCCATTTTATTAATGGTATACAGAGAGAGAGAAATATTTGCAAGTTGTGGATATTGGTCTTTACATATGTGTGCCATCTAAACTTGTAAATGCTGCTATTTATACTTGGAGATGCTTTTAAAATAGAAGCCTTTGTTCTTATATGCTTGAAATATCCAGATATGTTAACACTGAGTATGTGATTTGGCAAGCATAGGGTTAAAAGATAACTTCAAGCTATGCTGCATATAGGGCCCTGTTTACTAAGCAGCGCTAAGGGGTGTCTCTAGTGTTTAGCATGTGCTAATTTTAGGTGCACGTTAAAAACACTAGCGAGTCTTAGTAAACAGGGCCTATAAATTTCCGTGTGGCCAAGAATGTAAGCATTAGAACACACAAATGCAATATGTATGCATTGCTTGTGTACAGAAGCAAGAATGGATGTAAACATGAACTCAGATAAGAAGGGAAGATAATCAAACATATAAACGGCGAGTGACCGTACTCACTCGCAAATGCGCAGTAGAGACTTCCCTCTCTGCCCCGCCCCCGCTTCAATACGTGATGATGGGGGCGGGACTGAGAGGGAAGTCTCTACTGGTATGCTGCAGACGTTGGAACCGCTCCCCCCCCCCGGCTAGTATATGGTAGATAGTAGTGTTAGGCTAATTTTATATAGAGTTATGTAAGATACATAGAGGGGCATAATCGAACAAAAACGTCTATCTCCATGGGCGTTTATCTCCAAGAACGGGTCCGTGAAGGGGCGGACCGAACCGTATTTGGGAAAAAATAGACATCCATGTTTTATTCGACAATTTGTGAGCTGGGCGTTTTTGTTTTTCAGCGATAATGGAAAATGAAAGTGCCCAGCTCAAAAACGAATAAATCCAAGGCATTTGTTCGTGGGAGGGGCCAGGAGTCGTAGTGCAATGGTCCCCCTCACATGCCAGGACACCAACCAGGCACCCTAGGGGGCACTTTTACAAAAAAAAAAAAAAAAAAGGTAAAAGAGCTCCCAGGTGCATAGCACCTTTCCCTTGTGTGTTGAGCCCCCCAAATCCCCCTCAAAACCCACCACCCACAAGTCTACACCATTACTATAGCCCTAAGGGGTGAAGGGGGGCACCTACATGTGGGTACAGTGGGTTTAGGGGGCAGTGTGGAGGGCTCCCATTTACCAGCACAAGTGTAACAGGGGGGGGGATGGGCCTGGGTCTACCTGCCTGACGTCCACTGCACCCCCTAATAACTGCTCCAGTGACCTGCATACTGCTGCCAGGGAGGTGGGTATGACATTTGAGGGTGAACATAAAAAGTTGTGAAATGGCATATTTTTGTGGTGGGAGGGGGTTAGTGACCACTGGGGGAGTCAGGGGAGGTCATCCCCGACTCCCTCCAGTGGTCATCTGGTCATTTAGGGCACTTTTTGGGGCCCTATTCGTGGAAAAACAGGGTCCAGGAAAAGTGCCCTAAATTCTCGCTAAAAACGCATATTTTTTTCCATTATCGGCGAAAGGCGCCCATCTCTGATCGGCCGATAACCACGCCCCAGTTCCGCCTTCACCACGCCTATGACATGCCCCCATCAACTTTGTCCGCATCCGTGACGGAGTGCAGTTGAAAACGTCCAAATTCGGCTTTCGATTATACCGCTTTATTCGTTTTTGTGAGATAAATGTCTATCTCCCGATTTGGGTCGCAATATAGGCGTTTTTCTTTTTCAATTATAAGCTGGATAGTAGGTTTGGAAATGAAGTTTTAAAACAGTAATGCATATATTTTATTTGAAGTATTAATAATCTCTTTCAAAGCAGATTATAAAATTACATACATACAAACATCACAAAATTATAAAAATAAGACAAAAAACATAAAACACTGTCATCATCCTAATTAAAACCTAATCACGGTCAACCTTCTACCTTATAAATTCATAGTGAGGCTTGTTTTTTGCCTCTATCAACTTAGTACAGCAGCTTATGATGCCTCAAAATCCTGATTAAATAAGAGTCACTTCAATTTCGTCCTGAACTTTGCCAAAGACTTTATCAGTCTTAACTCCTTAGGAAGAAGATTGCATTTGGAAGGTCTGCTATGGAGAAAACTTGATTACAGTCTCTACAAAAATAGGAGAGAAAACAGTGCTGTTTCTTGGAAAGTAACCTTGCCCATAAGATATTACAGTAAATGAATTTTAGGATCTATTTATGAAGAGTACCAAGATGCCTTCATGGGAGATCATGCCCATCTGTTAGACTAGCATTTGACTTCATATCCGAGGCACACTGGGGGAAGGCAGGAGCATGTGCTTTGTCATGGTTTAAAAATGCACTGAATTAGTTACCTTTGCTGAGATTCACACTGGTTGGCTAAGTTACAGAATTACAAGAAAGCTACCTCTACAGGACCTTTCAATCCTGGTCACTGCATCTCAAAAAAGATATAGTGGAATTAGAAAAGGTACAGAGAAGGGTGACAAAAATGATAAAGGGGATGGGACGACTTCCCTATGAGGAAAGGCTGAAGCGTCTAGGGCTCTTCAGCTTGGAGAAAAGACAGCTGAGGGGAGATATGATAGCAGTCTATAAAATAATGAGAGGTGTTGAACGGGTAAGCATGAATCGTTTGTTTACTCTTTCCAAAAATACTAGGACTAGGGGCATGCAATTAGGCTACAAAGTAGTAAATTTAATACGAATTAGAGAAAATGTTTCTTCACTGAATGTGTAATTAAACTCTGGAATTCGTTGCCAAAGAATGTGGTAAAGGCGGTTAGCTTAACGGGGTTTAAAAAAAGTTTGGCTGGCTTCCTAAAGGAAAAGTACATAGACCATTATTAAACTGACTTGGAGAAAATCCACTGCTTATTGCTGGGATAAGAAGAAGAAAATGTGTTGAACTTTTTGGGATCTTGCCAGGTATTTGTGACCTGGATTGGCCACTGTTGGAAACAGGATGCTGGGCTTGATGGACCTTTAGTCTGTCCTAGTGTGGCAATACTTCTGTACTTATACTCTCAATGGGGGTATAACTTTTGTACTTGTAAATGTAAAGGATTTGTCACATTTTCTTCTCATTGCATGCAACAGAGTAGCATAGCACAGGTTGTTTTGTGTTTATTAAGGTCGTCATGAGAGGAAAAAAATAATTAAAGTGGCAAAATAGCATCAGCGTGACCAGGAGTGTCCCAAACCAGAAATGTGCTCTGTGCAGCATACTCCCAAGTGCTCCTGGCACACTCTCGATCCACCATTTGCATTGCCCTGGCAAGGGAAGCCAATGGACAGGGCACAATTTTGACACCTCATATTTCCATGTGCCTTGTGCGGCTGCACCAGCCTCAAATAGCTAGCTTCTGCGCTGAGTATGACCCCCCCCCCCCAAAAAAAAAAAAGCAGGAGATGACTCGAGGTCACAGCAAATAGGGCTCTGAATGACTTTACTTATCTGTGTTCTGTAGGCTTTCAAACTAAGAGCCTGATTTTCAAAGCTTTTTTTTACATCAGAGATATAGAAAAAATCTTAGCAACTCAGGCCGTAAGATGAAACTGACTGCTTTATAGGGCACATTTCAGTTCTCTAACTCCAATCCACTTTAATTCATATGAATATTTTAACATAACAATAAAGGAGATACATTAGCATAAAAGCAGAGTTTTGGAAACCTGACTGATTCTAGGCTCTAATAACCATAATGATTTATGAACCTTCTACTGACTTTTGATTTACAGAAAGTTCACCACATAACTCCAACAATATATGATTACACAATAAACATTTTCTGAAGCTTATGCTCGAGTCAACAAAATGTCAACCTAGTTGCCAGTAGAGGGCAGTGTTGTCATGCAAAAATACTTAAATAGACTGCTTTTTGCTACAGAAAACCAGTCCAGGAAGCATTCCTCTTTCAGAATGAGGAGTCAAGGGTTTAATCTGAAACAATGATTATTCATATTGTTCATTTATATTCCTATATGTCAAATGCAGGTCAAATTAATATCAAATAATTGCTTTAATTACCAGCTATTTATTTGTCATAAAACATAGTAGTGCACCCATTGAATTGTAGGGTTTGTGATAATTCTTTAAATATAACACAATATAATGGTTTCTTATGTGTACTGACTCTTCAATAAAATCAACTTATTCATTAGCAGCAGCTTACTGTCTAATTCTTACCAATTCTTTTAAACGGTATCCCCTCAATATTCAGCCGGCGTTGGGCAGCATGGTGACTGCCCGACCACTGTACCCTCTAAGCTAAGCAGACATCCTCCACCTACATTCTTGCGAGTTGGTGGTGCTGTTTCACCATCCCCTGCTCAATAGTAAGAGAGGTAAGCTCTGCAGGACTGCAGGGAACATGCCTGTCCGAAGCAACTGAGGGGCCCTTTTACTAAGCCGCGTAAGCGCCTACGTGCGCCCAATGCACGCCAATTCCGAGTTACTGCCCGGCTACTGCATGGCTCTTGCAGTAATTTCATTTTTGGCACGCGTCTGCTACGTGTGTCCGAAAATTGTTTTACTTTCTGATGTGTGTAGGAGTATCCTAGTGGTTAGTCCAGTGGACTTTGATCTTCTCTCCATGAAACCCAACACAGTTACTGCATTTCAATGGGGATATCCTGAAACCCCCCACTGCCTGAGTGTGTCCAAAGGACTGGGTTGAAAACCATTGGCTTAGAGGGAACAATGTGTCGGACGCTGGCACTCAGACTGGATATTCTGTGCCGGCTCGTATCCGATGACCAGAATTGAATATCTGGTTTCACTTTTGACAGTAGCAACTTAACCAGTTAAATTGATATTCAGCGCTAACCGAGAAAGCGCTTAGCGGTTAAAGAAAGGCCTGCTATTTATGTGGCCTATTTTAACAGCTAAACATAGCTGGTTTGGAGCTGAAAATCCACACTGAACCCGGCTATGTTGCACCATATAGCAGATTAGTGGCTAGCATCTAATCGTGAATATTCAGTGGGAGATAACTGGTTATCTCCCACTGAGTATCTGCAGTTAGGCACTAAAACACTATTTAGCTGGCCAGGAATGGCTCCTGGTTGGTTAAATAGTTTTGAATATTGGTCAGTATGTATATGCTTCAATACAGACACATTGGAAAGATGTATGTATATTGTATTAGTAACTGTAACAAGAAATCAACAAGATGAATTGTTCAATTCTGAGACAAAGGGTTTACCCCAGAAAAAAGAAGTGATCCCTTCTTATTTATAAGAATACTAAAACACCACTGTCCTGTTTAGATAACAGTAGTCAGGTGAATGTGTTGTGCAGCAAGGTTAGATGCTGTTGAAGTAGCTTATTAACAGGGGTGGACTCACCATTGAGACAATAGGGCAGTGCCCAAGGGCCCACAGTAGTAAGGGGCCCACTTTCCCCTAGCTTTCATCTAGTTTAACCATTTTTGATAGGTGGTTAGGGTCCTATGACCATTTGTGCCTGGGGGCCCAGATCACTGTCAGTCCACCACTGCTTAATAATATGAGTCCTAAAATATCTATAAACATATTGATTAATGCAAATACATATACCTGATTGACATGATCCAGTTTTGGGCAGGGCCTTCCACCATTATACGGTTTCTCTCGAAGCCATTTAGAGCGAACCTTCACCCCACTTCCACAAGATTTACTACAGCGGGACCAGTTGGACCATTCACTGAGTTTACAGTCAGAGGGGCATGGAATGATACACGCTTCCTCTATATAACCTGAGAGGATGGCAAGAAATGTAAAAAAATAAATTGTGCATATTACCATGATTATTTTTATTTTTAAAATGTTTGGTAGTTTCATAAAGCTCAATCTATTCAATAGTTTAAGTTTGAGGCTCTTTAGAATCTGCATCTGCCACTGACTGAAGGGCATTTGGGTTGTGTAAATTCACAGAGATCATTATTTAATCAATGGATTTTGATATAAGTACATGTACATTTAAAAGAAAATTCTGAAACAATGCTTATTCCCCCAAATACTGTTTCCTCTAAGCTGAGCAGAAGTCCTTCATCTACAGTCCTGCTGTGGAGGGGGGGGGGGGGGGGGGGGGGGGGTTGCTGTTTCACTATTTCATTTTCAATAGTGAGGGATAGGTAAGGTCTGCAGAACTCCAGACCCCAAATCCTATAAAGCTGGACGCTTGATTTTATGCTCAGCATACAAAATTGAGTACACAATTTATAGAATAAGGTTTGTTACTCATCAACTTAATTGTTTAATTAGATAATAATACTGTAGGCTTTAACAGCCAATAATCACCAACTATTGGTGTTAATTGGTGCTAACTGGCAGTTAGGCATATAACTGACCTTAGTCGGTAGTCTACAAACTGGGTATGCAATTTCCATAGCACATGACTGCAAGGGTAGCATGACCCCGGGAGGGGTGAATCATGGGCATCCCTAGGTGTTATGCTCATGGGTTATAGAATACTTACGCTAGTACGCTATACCAGCAGTTCTGCACAGAACCACCGTGACAGAATTCACCCTTAGTGCTTATCACCCCAGTGCCTCAACGTTTGGTGACCTTTTTGAGAATTTACCCCATAGTATACCAAGCTTTCTTATGTTTGCTCCCACGTTGTGCTTTTGGGAAATGACCCTTGATGAATCAGGACCACTGCATCAGTTTGACTGGAAGACGCACTGTTTTGGTTGTACTGGGACACTTGGACTGATTTACTCACCTTTGGAGAAACAATGTTTATCTCCTATTGCTTTTAATTTCATTTAGAAAGTAGTGCTTTTCTATTGCATCTAAACTAGTTCTTTGTACCATTTCCCTTATGTTCACTACATGCTTGTATTGCTATCTGAGGCTCAATAGGTTTTGCTGTGCTGGGAAACAAAAGCATCATAAAATCACTCAGCTTCAATAAATGCTCAAGAATGATGTTTCTTCCTTTCTGAAAGATTTGTGTTTGATAATTTCTCGAAAAACTGCTTGAAGTACCTGATTTTATAGTGCAGTCATCAACTAAGTAAGAACATAAGTGACAAGGGAACCATTAAAAAATGTAAGCCATAAAACACTAGGACGAAACAATAAGACTAAACAAATAAGAAATGGAGACAACAAACAAGGATGTTAACACTCAAGGAATCTTGATAGCACCTCACGTATAAAAAGTTAATCAAGAGTCTAACACACCTCCGACTTTCTTTCTAGTAGGGTGGCACGATTAAATTTAATGAAAAATTTACTGCTCAGTCAGGCTGTGATTTACATCTATAATCATAAGAGCAACACACAAGAAAAACACTTGACTATATGATAAAAAAATAATTGAACTCTTCAACTATTAAGCAAAACCTCTCAATTATCAGACTTATGCTGTAAACCCAAATCAAGCCCCATTGTCTTAAATAAATAAATAAAAATGTTATTTTTGTTTTGATTTCTGTGATGTGATTTCAGAAAACATGCAAAATCTTTCCAATAGGACAACATATTTACACATTGCACATTCTGGTGCCTCTAACTTAGCTCTCTAGAACAGAAACTCAGTAGTCACTTCCCTTTTCCATAGATGAGGCAGGACTCTGATGCACTATTTTCATTTTTTATTTACAACTTCGAGTGGATGCATCAACACAGGCTTCTAAGTAGCAACAACTATATATAAAACCTTGTACAACTTAATCCAAAGCACAATTTTTAAGAGTGAATGCAAATTCCCCTAATCACAGCTGTTCTAACGCTCCATTGTAAGGACTACAACCTAGGGTAAGGCTGCCGACTGGATCCAGATTCACGGGACAGTGTTTACCCCAATGCATGCTGGGACTTGTAGTCTTGCTTTTTCTTAGGGAATGCAACGGGGAAATCAGCACTACAAGTCCTTGCATGCAAAATGGCAAACCCAGGACTGGATCAACCTTCTCCTGCGAATCAGGATCCAGTTGGCAACCTGAGCCTAGGGGCTTTTTTGTCAGCTTCTCAATTGCTGATTGCAGCTCTATGCTTGCCTGCCTCTATATATGACAGACCATAGGCTTTCAGCCTTTCAATACTATCTATCTGGGCTTATGGTAACTTTCTTAGCCAACATATATTTCTCTGGTACAGCTTTATACCATGGTATATTTCCAGTGGTAATAAGGTTATCTCTCCCAGCTTGTCTTTCTTATCTCTCAGCACAGACTACTTCCCCAGGTATTTAAACTGCTAGATGAATGACCTCCTGTCAGCTTCCCAAAATACTGACAGTTCTCTAATTTCATAATGGAATCTATAATAGCATTTTTTTTCTATCAAAGCTCGTACTTCACTCAAGGGATTGAGAACTAAGCCCAATGCATTCTAACTTCTGATTCATCTTTCTGCCTCTTCAAACAGTCTTCTAATTGGTTCCAGTTATTCAATTACCTTGACCTGTGTTCTGAGCCTCTGATGATTCCTCAATATGTACCCCAAACTGCCTGCCTTTTATATAAGCTCACTTCTTGCTAGTTTAGGACTCTTCAGGACTAAACCTCTCAGAAATACCAGGGGTTCATGTCCGTTCAGATCTTTCATATACTGTCTTCTACTAGGGTGTTCCAACTATCGCCCGATCTCCCTCCTCCCTTTCCTATCCAAGATACTTGAACGTGCTGTTTACCGTCATTGCCTTGACTTTCTTTCATCTCAAGCTATTCTTGATCCACTTTAATCTGGCTTTCGCCCCCTTCATTCAACCGAAACAGCACTTGCTAAAGTCTCCAATGACCTGTTCCTGGCCAGATCCAAAGGGCTCTATTCTATCCTCATCCTTCTCGGTCTATCTGCTGCTTTTCACACTGTTGATCACAGCCTACTCCTTGATACGCTGTCCTCACTTGGATTTCAGGGCTCTGTTCTTTCCTGGTTATCTTCTTATCTCTCCCAGCGTACATTTAGTGTATACTCTGGTGGATCCTCCTCTACTTCTATCCCACTGTCAGTTGGTGTACCTCAGGGATCTGTCCTGGGACCTCTTCTTTTCTCCATCTATACTTCTTCCCTTGGTACTCTGATCTCATCCCATAGTTTTCAGTATCATCTTTACGCTGATGACTCCCAGATCTACCTCTCCACACCAGAAATCTCAACAGGAATCCAGGCCAAAGTATCAGCCTGCCTGTCTGACATTGCTGCCTGGCTGTCTCACCGCTATCTGAAACTAAACATGACCAAGACTGAGATTCTTATCTTTCCACCTAAACCAACTTATCCTCTTAACACAATCGCTATTTCTGTGAATAACACTCTCATCCTTCCTGTCTCATCAGCTTGTAACCTTGGGGTCATCTTCGACTCCTCCCTCTCCTTCTCTGCACATATTCAGCAGACTGTTAAAACCTGTTGTTTCTTTCTCTATAATATCACCAAAATTCGCTCTTTCCTTTACTGAGCACACTACCAGAAACCCTCATCCACACTCTTATCACCTCTCGCTTAGACTATTGCAACTTGCTTCTCACAGGTCTCCCACTTAGCCATCTCTCTCCTCTTCTTTTTTTTTTTTTGTAATTATCTTTATTAGCATTTTTGGAAAAAACACAGAAACCCAGATTTCAATCTGTTCAAAATTCTGCTGCATGACTAATATTCTGCCAATGTCGGTATGCTCATATTAGCCCTCTCCTCAAGTCACTTCACTGGCTCCTATCTGTTTCCACATGCAGTTCAAGCTCCTCTTATTGACTTATAAGTGCATTCACTCTGCAGCTCCTCAGTACCTCTCCACTCTCATCTCTCCCTACATTCCTCCCCAGGAACTCTGTTCACTGGGTAAATCTCTCTTATCTGCACCCTTCTCCTCCACCGCTAACTCCTGTCATGATTGCGACTTTTTCTTGGTTTGTGCTCCTCTCGCCCTCTGGTGGCCAGAACCGGTGGCTGCCATAGACGTTCCAGACTCTCTTTTCGGTCCGGTCCAGATATTTTAGCCCTCCAGTCTTGCTTGGAATTTTGCAGCTAGCCTCACCCTTAGCTGCCTTGAGCTTGCTGCAGCTGAGCCTCAGCTGCTGATGGGCTTATTAGCCACCTGGAAACTTTCTGCCTTTGCCTTTGCAACGCCAAAGGTCCAGGTTGGTGTTTGTGCTTAGTGCACTTCTGCCTTGTCTTGTTTAGCCTTGTTTCTTAGTTAGTGTCCCTAGTCTGTATTTCCTGCCAGTTTGAGACCCTGTATCTTGTACCCTGTTCTAGCCAAGCTTGTGTTTGTTTCCTGCCTGTTTGAGACCCGTTCCTTTTATCTTGCTGCACCATATGCCTGGAATAAACTTCCTGAGCCAGTATGTCAAGCTCCATCTCTGGCCGTCTTCAAATCTAAGCTAAAAGCCCACCTTTTTGATGCTGCTTTTAACTCATAACCCTTATTCACTTGTTCAGAACCCTTATTTTATCATCCTCACTTTATTATTCCCTTATCTTTTATTTGTCCTGTTTGTCTGTCCTAATTAGATTGTAAGGTCTGTCGAGCAGGGACTGTCTCTTCATGTTCAAGTGTACAGCGCTGTGTATGTCTAGTAGCGCTTTAGAAATGATAAGTAGTAGTATTAGTAGTAGTGCACGCTAAATGATAAGACACCCATTATATTCCTATGGACATCTTATCATTTAGCGCACGCTAATCATTAGTGCACGCTAAATCTGTTAGCCCACCTTAGTAAAAGGACCCCAAGAAAATAAAATGTCTTTCAAACCCTTCCTAACATAAATAATATAAAGCCCCCCCCCCCCCCCCATATAGGCACAAGCACATTAGAGCACGTTAATGGCCTGAAGCTCCCACAGAGTAGAATAATGGAACTTGTGAGGTTAATTGCAAGTTGTATACCACGAGAGTTACTAATCTGTGGTACTAAGTTACTGCAGGTTACTGACTCCCATGGTACATTAAGCTGCAGCAAAGTTACTGCAGGTTACTGACTCCCATGGTACATTAAGCTGCAGCAAAATGTAAACTTTTACCACAGCTTAAAGGGGCATTTTGATTTGACGTCTAAGTTGGACTTGGGTCATTTTGTGATACACATCCCAAATTCGAATAGCAAATGTAACCATTTTTGAAAAAAGAGATATGTCTTATCTTGTTTTTTTTTTTTTTAAATACCATCTCGAACAAGGTTTTGTGCTTTGTGCATTTATGTTTTTAGGTTATTAAAAAATAAAAACCCCGTACAAGTTAAAAACGCACAAAATCAAGCCACTGGGATGTAGGTGGGGGCCAGCATTTTTAGCAGACTGGTCTCCAGACATTCCTAAGAGGAACTGCTGTTGACTTCATGTAAGTGCTTCCAGGTACACATCTCACTGTTGCTCCCTTATGTTGTCTGCTGAGCCCTCCAAAACCCACTACCTCCAACTGTACACCACTACAATATCCCTTACGGGTGAAGGGGGGCACCTATATGTGGATACAGTGGGTTTCTAGTGAGTTTTGGAGGGCTCACAGTTTTCACCACAAGTGTAATAGGTAGGGGGAGGTATGGGCCTGGGTCCGCCGTCTGCAGTGCACTGCACCTACCACTAGAATACTCCAGGGACCTGCATGCTGCTCTAATGGACTTGGCTACAACATCTGAGGCTGTCATAGAGGCTGGTGAGTACTATTTTTATTCACATTTTTGGGGGTGGGAGGGGGTCCGTGACCACTGGAGGAGTAAAAGGGGGTCATCCTTGAATCCCTCCAGTGGTCATATGGTCATTTAGGGCACCTTTTTGTATCTTGTTCATTAAAAAAAATAGGTCTAGACCAAAACATTGACGTTTTTGCCCTAGATGTTTTGGTTTTGTTCCATTATGGTTGTAAAATGTCCAAGTGTTAGGCGTGCCCTAACCCTGCCTTCAAAACACCCCCTTGTGATTTGGACACACTGCAGATGAATTGCATAGATAAATGTCTGCAAAATAAGTTTAAAAAATACCAATTTGGTCATTTTGAGAAGAAATTCGTCCAAATGCTGCTTTATGACACTTTTTGGACATTTCTTTTTCGAAAATGAGCCCCTTAGTATCTTCCCACGTAGGGGTTAATTCTGTTAATCACGCCTAAAAAATCAGCACAGAAAAAAAATGCTTTAGCGCTATTCTATAAGCCACGCCTAAAGAATAGCACTTAAGCACAGGGGTAGTGCCTAAATTTAGGTGCATCTATTTGTACCAATGAAAATATGATGCAAATGCCCCCACCTCAATTTATGCGTGGAACCTCCTTATTCTATAATTGTGCATGGGATGTGTGTAAAATTCACATCTGGGTCACACACCTAAATTTATGCAAGTACATTTTAACTGATTTCAATTAGCAACAACAATTGCTTATTAAAAAATCCAATTATTGGCACTAATTGGCTCATTATTCAATTAAATTGCATGAACAGCAAATTGGGCACAAGCCCACATTTACGCATGAGATTATTGGCAACTTTATAGAATTAAGGGGCAAATGAAAATTGTTCTCAGTATGACTAATGGTAGTACTGAATGTCTCCAGAATCAAGCAATTGCCTATTGTTTCTATTTGGTACATATTTATTCAATTTATATTCCACACATCTAAACATCACGAGCAGATTACAACCAACAGACAATCAGGTAGACAACACTTACAAAGACATACTTTAAACCACATCCAGATGATCCACTGGCTGCTCCATCCTGAGATTTGGTCCAGATGGACCCCCATTGCCAGTGGAGTCTCTTTAGGACTAAACCCAATGTGGAGTATGCTGGGCAAGGATAAAAATTGAGACCCCAGCTTTAATTTGGGCCTACCAGAGCTCCGATTGCACAACTGCACATGCATGAAAAACCATGCATGTGCTGGAGTTCCAGTTTTCAGGTTCTAATTCAGCCACTCTCCTGGTGCACCACAGCAGTCAAATGCGCCTGCTGCATCTGAAAATTCGGCAACTCCCAGACCTTCTTTGGATCATAAATGTGTCCTAATGATGTCTAGCCAGCCTGAACAGGCCCTGAATCAGACCCGGATTTCCCAGGCCTGACCTGGAACCAGCATCCTTCTGGGAGTCTACCAACCCCCCGGGCAGGTAAAATATTTATTTATTTTTAATCTACTCGGTATACATGTTTTGAAAGGAATGTGCCTGTTTTCAATGTGTGTCCTCTTATCTGTCATATTTTCAGTGCTTTCTGCAATGCTCATAGTATTCTGATAGTATAAAAAAAGACACAACCTCATTACAGAAGTGCTGAATTGTCTCTTTTTTGCTAAAACAATGATATGTATTTGTGTAACACTAGTGGAAATTCAGTTAATTTTGGTAAACTGTATAGTCCTAGAAAATCTCAGTTTGTGTGCAGCTTTGCTAGAAATTTCTTAAGGGGATAATTACACATGCATTTTTAATATCTGAGATGTTTTTTTTCCCCAGGCCAAAATCATAGCTGACATGATTCATATGCATATGATTCTTTTATGAATCTGCTTGTAAAATGTAACTCAGATTTCAAATAAATTAGCAAGCTGAAAGGTGCAAATTAGACATTTAAGTCAACAGAAAAGGGCAACACAATAAATACTTCAGCTCTTATTTTTATATTTCATTGCCTAATATTCAAAGACCCATGGGTAGTAGCATTTCAACGATTGCCAACATCTTCAATTCCAACGTCATTAATAATCCTTGAAGTATTAAGTGAACAGAATCAGTATGCAGTCATATATTCCACTGAAATCATTCTTGAAGTCAATTAAAAACACAAATAATTTTCTAAAAGTTTAGAAGCAGAGAAATATTTTAATGTTCAATACTGTTAGGCTGCCTCTAAAGGTCACGGCAGCCATTTTGTTAAGGCAAACACTAGGGGCAGGAGCGAGCGGGCTTAGCTCCCGCCCCCATCACTCCACTGGACCACTGGGGAGGTCAGGGAGGACCTATCCTGACTGGTAGGTGAGGGTGGGGATGGGAAGGGTTATGAACCTGGGAGGGGTTGTGAGAGGGAGCCACATTTGAGGGTGGAGAGAGGTCTATGGACCTCATTGGAAGGGATCAGAGGGAAATTGCAAACCATTTTTGTGTTGGTCCCAGCCGATATTTAGCTGGGGACTGCATAACTGTCTTATGTGGGCCTTGGCTGAATATTGGCCAGGATCTGTGCAAGCTCTGGCAGCCAGGGCCATCTCAATTAGACCCTTATATTCAGTGCTGTTGCCTGGACATATCCTGGCACTGAATATCCAGTCCTAATTCTGCCTGCAGCTGTCAGCTTTTAAAAAAACACTGCTGCGAGCTGAATATCGGCTGGCTTACCACCACTCCTTATTACATTATCACACTGACTGAAAACTTTCAGTTTGTGTAGGAGAATTACTCTTAGAAACATAGAAACATGACGGCAGAAAAAGGCCATTTGACCCATCCAGTCTGCCTATCCTCTGTAACCCCTAATTCTTCCTGTTCCTAAGCGATCCCACATGCTTATCCCATGCCTTTTTAAATTCTGGAACAGTCCTTGACTCCACAACCTCCACCGGGAGGCCATTCCACGCCTCTACCACCCTTTCTGTGAAATAGTAATTCCTTAGATTACTCCTATGCCTATTCCCTCTTAACTTTGTCATATGCCCCCTCATTCCAGAGCTCTCCTTCATCTCTTCCTGTACATACATGCCCTTGAGATATTTAAATGTCTCTATCATGTCTCCTCTCTCCCTCTTCTCTTCCAGCATATACATGTTGAGGATCATAAACCTGTCCCTATAATTTTTGCGTTAAAGACTGCTTACTAATTTTGTAGCCGCCCTCTGGACCGACTCCATCCTGTTTATATATTTCTGTAGGTGCGGTCTCCAGAACTGCACGCAGTACTCCAAATGGGGCCTCACTAGAGACTTATACAACAGCACTATCACCTCCTTTTTCCTGCTGGTCATGCCTCTCTTTATGCACCCCAGCATCTTTCTGGCTTTGACCGTCACTTTTTCTACCTGTTTGGAAGCTTTAAGGTCATCAGACACAATCACCCCCAAGTCCCGCTCTTCCTTCGTACACTGAAGCACTTCACCCCCTATACTGTACCGTTCCCTTGGATTCTTGTGACCCAAGTGCATGACCCTGCATTTTTTGGGATTAAACCTTAGTTGCCAAATATCGGTCCATTCCTCCAGCTTCGCTAGGTCCTTCCTCATGTCATTCACACCCTCCAGAGTGTCTACCCTGTTGCAGAGTTTAGTATCATCCACAAAGAGACAGACCTTACCAGATATCCCTTCTGCAATATCGCTCACAAAGACATTAAAAAGAGCTGGCCATAGGACCGATCCCTGCGGTACTCCACTGACGACATCCTTTTCTTCAAAGCAAGCTCCATTTACCACTACCCTCTGTCTCCTATCATTCAATCAATTTTCAAACCAATCAGTTACTCTAGGTCCCATACTGAGGGCACTCAATTTATTTATCAGTCGTCTGTGCGGAACCGTGTCAAAGGCTTTGCTGAAATCCAAGTAAACCACATCAAGCGCCCCTCCCACATCCAACTGTTTGGTCACCTAGTCGAAGAAGACAGTCAGATTCGTCTGACACGACCTGCCACTAGTGAAGCCATGCTGCCTCGGGTCCCACATTCCATTTAGTTCAAGAAATCTCACAATTCTCTTTAGAAGCGTTTCCATTAGCTTACTCATCACCGAGGTCAGACTGACAGGTCTGTAATTCCCAACCTCCTCCTTACTTCCACTCTTGTGCAAAGGAACCACATCTGCCCTTCTCCAGTCCACCGGTACCACTCAAGTTTCTAAGGAAGCATTGAAGAGGTCCGTCAACAGAGCCAACAGAACTTTTCCAAGTTCCTTAAGCACCCTCGGGTGTATCCCATCTGGCCCCATCACTCTTAGATCTCTTTTCCTATTCTAAGCATCACTGATAACTTCTGCTGCACATCAACTGCACTGTAATATTTCTATAGGAGTAATATGCGGCAGGCTTTCTGATGTACGGTGTAAGACCTCCCTGAGCATGTTCGTATACTTTTCAGAGGACTTTGATAAAGGGACATTGTTTTAACATACTCTAACTTGGCCCTAACCCTGATAATTTGCTTATTATAATGAGGACAATATTCGGCCAGCCTGGAAAAGAGACGGATGAGTGGGGATATGATTGAAGCATACAAAATCCTGAGTGTTGTAGAACAAGTAGAAGTGAATCGATTTTTTACTCTCAAAAAATACAAAGACTAGATGACACTCAATAAAGTCACATGGAAATACTTTGAAACAAACAGGAAGAAATATTTTTCACTGAATGAATAGTTAAGCTCTGTAACTCGTTGCCAGAGGATGTGGTAGCAGCAGTTAGGGGCCTTTTTACTATGGCACACTGAAAAATGGCCTGCGCTGGTGTAGGCAGGTGCATTGGATGCGTGCAGGTCCATTTTTCTGCACACCTGCAAGAAAAGGCCTTTTTCTGTCTAAAATGACGTGCGGTAAAATAAAAATCAGTGCACGTCTATTTTGGGACTAAGACCTTATCGCCACCCACTGACTAAGAGGTAAGGTCTCATGCATTAACCAGGTGGTAATCCTCAGCACATGTATACTGCCGATTACTGCCTGGTTAGCGCCACGTGCTAGAAAATAGAAATTATTTTTTGCCGCGCATTTTGGACACACGGAAAAATTAGAATTACTGCCCAGGGCACGTGGTAGCCGGGCGATAGTTCTAATTTGATGTGTGTTGTACGCATGTAGGGGCCTACATATCTTAGTAAAAGGGCCCCTTAGTGTATCTAGGTTTACAAAAGGTTTGGACAAGTTCCTGAAGGAAAAGTCCATGTCTGCTATTGAGACAGACATGGGGAAGAAACTGCTTGCCCTGGGATAGGTAGCATGGAATGTTACTACCATTTGGGTTTCTGCCAGACACTTATGACCTGGCCACTGTTGGAAACAGAATACTGAGCTGGATGGACCATTGGTTTGACCAAGTATGGCTATTCTTGTGTTCTAATATTTCTTTAAATGCTGGTCTCTGCTGGCTAAATTAGATCTTGATGTTCAGAGCCAGTCCCTATCTGGGTACTTTGCTGCTTATCGGCAGCGGTATCCAGATGACTACTTGGTTAACCTAGGACAACCAAAGTTAGGATTGAAGACTTTTCTATTTCAAGATGTCTTCCCTTGAGATCAGTTTCCACCTGCCCTGCAGGAGTACTCTCAAGTGGCCTGAGCCCTTAATGCCACCCATTGATCTAGCGGTAAAGGCTCACATGCTACATGTGCGGTGACCAGTCGGCATGCGCCAAGTGTCGATTACCACCAGAAGCGGCGCGTTTAGGAGGAAATATATATATATAAATAATTCATCCACACATGATGGGTGCACACCAAATCTGAAATTACCACCAAGAGGGCATGCTGGTCTGGCGGTAGTCTCATTTGCGTATGCGCTGCATGCGTGTAGAGCCTACCATGGCTTTGTAAAAGGGACCCCAGAGTATACAGGAGGTATGACTTTAGAAAGCTCTTTTCAACTTCCTGATAAATATCCAAAGGCACTTTTCAGCTGTTTCTACTATATTTATATTTTGGATGGAGTTTTACTGGCATGCTTCCAACAATGAGCAGCACAATGTGCGTGCAAACAGTAATCTATTATGATGTAACTAACACAAATATTTTGTTTGTGCAAGCAATTCATAAAAGTTGTAGTAAACAAGATGGGAACAAGAACAATATTTTATACAATTAAGTTATTCAAGTAGAAACTTTGGTTGCATTCATTTCTTGTGCTATTTTTTTTTTATTTCAATGGGTGCTTACTGGAATTTTACACAATAGGGTATATTCATTAAACTGTGAAAATATTGCTTAGAAATCTACCTGTGGCAGATGGGCAAGTACTGCCTACAGAAGTGCATAAGATTAAAGCTGACATAATCCTCTATGCTGGATCCTTGAGTTTAGATGCCATGCAGAGCTAGTACATTAAGACTTAGGGTGCATGGAAGACATCTGTCATTACCATACCTTTCCTTACCAACGAGTTGCAGGGAGGACGCAGTTTGGAAGAGAACCTTCAAGGCCTTAGCCAGATTGTCAGTAGACTATTTTGGTGGGTAATTGGTGGGGGGAGGTAATTTGTAGCTTTTGATATTGTTAGCAATTATTATACATTGGCAAGAAATGTATGGCTTAAAGCAAGTTTTAATTCTGTCTTCTTTGTTCACATTCACTTCTTCATTTTTCTTTTTTTTATAATCAGCCATAGCATTCTTCCTGTTTTCTGTCTGTTCTCTTGCAAAATAGCAGTTTATAGGAAGGCAGTGCAGATGTCCAGCTAGCATGAATGTCTACTAATCATGAGATAGAAACAAAAGCCTTGTTGAAAGTTCAACTAATGATTATGGGTGGGTCATAGTCATAAGCAATTTGCTTGCACAATTGGAACACGATAGAAGATGAACTGAACCATGTGAGATTTGAAGGATACCTAACCTCACCTGATGACAACTCTGACATAGCAGAGTGATCTTTCTGAGTCACTAAGCAGTCAGCCAATACACAAAGTACAGCAACAAGTACCATTAATGAAATTAATATGGGGGGGGGGGGGGGTAATAATTTGAAGCTGTAGAAATGAGTATA
This sequence comes from Microcaecilia unicolor, assembly GCF_901765095.1. Classification (NCBI taxonomy): domain Eukaryota; kingdom Metazoa; phylum Chordata; class Amphibia; order Gymnophiona; family Siphonopidae; genus Microcaecilia; species Microcaecilia unicolor. Next base: position 146,340,338 of record NC_044031.1, read on the forward strand.
AGAGGAAGAGGCCAAAAGCAAAGATGGATCACAGACAGCAAAAGAAGCCCTGAGACAGCAAAGGAAAGATGTGGTCATTGCACCCCTGTGAAGATTGACTGGCTATTGGTTTGGAATTCCAATGAGATCTATCTAATTTCATTAGGACATCTTGAAAAAAATAAAGATATTGGGCTAAGGTAACATAAATACTAAAAACGTCATCAAAATGTATTTGTTCCCTTTTATTTCTGGGAGCTTGTAAACCTACACAGGAAGGAGATTTTGAGGAGACTCACAGCAGAATAGTAAACAGGATCTCCTTCAGCTAGGAAGGAAACATGTTTTCCTAATACTTTTTAGAGATCTTGTAGGGTAAGAAGATACATCTGTAGAAGCTTACAGAACCCCCCCCCCCCCCCCCCCCCCCCCCCAAGAACTTAGGCTAAACTGCAGATTTGGAAACAAGATGATTCTTCCTAAGTCACAATGGAGTCCTTTTATTAAGCTGCAGTAAGCACTAGCACAGTGGTTCCCAAATCTAGTCCTGGAGGCACACCAGCCAGTCAGATTATCAGGATATCCACAATGAATATTCATGAGAGAGATTTGCATGCACCGTCTCCACTGTATGCAAATCTCTTTGATGAATATTCATTGTGAATATCCATAGGTTAAAAGGGCTTACCACAGGGCACACTGAAGCACCATGTAGTAAATTCCAGGTTAGAATGCGCCTTATGGAAGGGGTATGTCTGGGGGCAGAGAGTGGATGTAGCTACAGTAAACAGTTAGCACAGCTACATTGCTGCATGCTGATTAATGTGTGATTAGTGCATGAGCCTTTACCACCTATAAAATAGGTGGCGATAAGCAGAGGCATAGCCAGACTTCTGCGGAAAGGGGGGTCCAGAACCCGAGGTGAGGGGGCACATTTTAGCTCCCCCGGCGCCGCCGACCCCCCCACCATTGCTACCCCCCGCCACCAACTTTGACCCCCCTGCCATTGCTGAACCCCCGCCACCAACTTTGACCTCCTCCCGCCATTGCCGACGACCCCCTCCCGCCGCCTACTTTTGCTGGCGGGGGACTCCAACCCCTGCCAGGTGAGCCGAGCCGAGGTCCTCTTCTTCCCAATCCCATGCAATGCTTCGTGCAGGACATCAGACTAGAACGAAGCCTTGTGCGGGATTGGGAAGAAGAGGACCTCGGCTCGGCTGGCAGGGGTTGGGGTCCCTCGCCAGCAAAGGTAGGCAGCAGCGGGAGGGAGGGTCATTGGCAGGGGGGTCCAAGGGCAAATCTATGGGGGCCCAGACCCCCGTGGCTCCATACTGGCTATGCTCCTGGTGATAAGGAATCATGGGCTAATGGCACATGGCCATTAATACAAAAATTCAAAAACTGACCATTTCATTGCTTCACTAAAAATGGCCATAGCATGTGGGAAAGGGCATTTAAGTGGTCTGATGTGGTTTATCTCTTGTATTTTATGCTCCTTGAGATACATGAGCCTAAGAACTGTTCTTATGTTCATAAATAACAAAGAATAAAATACAAGAGATAAACTGTTAAGAAGATGTACACTAGATCTTTTTTAGTGTATTTGTGACTATGTTCACATTTTTAATTGTTTATTTACATCCATTTTTGAATATATACTTTATTGTAGTCTCCTGAAGCAGGCACTCCTCCACTGCTAACTCCAGGCTACGTTCCTTTTCCCTCGCTGCACCTTATGCCTGGAATAGACTTCCTGAGCCTGTACGTCTAGCTCCATCTCTACCTGTTTTCAAATCTATGCTGAAAACCCACCTTTTCACCACTGCCTTTGGCTCCTAGCCACTACTCAATTGCCCTCCCCTTGTTCCTTCTCACCCAGTACTTCCCTCACCCTTAATAGTTTTGATTGTCTGTATTTTTAGATTGTAAGCTCTATTGAGCAGGGATTGTCTCTCTGTGTCAGGTGTTCAGCACTGCGTGCGTCTGGTAGCGCTATACAAATGCTAATAATAATAAACACGGTGCCGTGTTGAGTCTTTTATTTAACAGCATGCAAAGAAGAGTGTTTAGTATATCTCAAGGATTGTTTTATGTGTAATTAAAGTACTGTTTTATTTCAAGTCCCATTGTTTACTGAGTCTCCTTCGGTTTCCCACTACTGTGTCTCCTGGTGTTTTTCCGTGGGATTTTTACGTTCATCCACTATGGGGCCCTTTTACATAGGTGCGCTGAAAAATGGCCTACACTGGTTTAGGTGCATGTATTGGATGTATGTAGGTCCATTTTTCAGCGCGCCTGCAAAAAAGGTCTTTTTTTAGTGGACAAAAATGGACGTGCAGGAAAATTATAATGAGCGCGCATCCATTTTAGATCTGAAACCTTACCACCACCCATTGACAGTGGTAAGGTCTCATGTGTTAAAAAGGCAGTAATCATTAGCGCACATAGACTGCCGATTACCACCAGGTTAGTGCCACAGTAGAAAATAGAAAATATTTTCTGCCAAGCGTTTTGGACATGCATCAAAAATAGAATTACTGCCCAGGGCACATGGTAGCCGGGCTGTAGTTCTAATTTGACACGTGTTGGACGTGTGAGGCACCTACACGCCTTAATAAAAGAGCCCCTATGTGATTTATGGTGTTTGGTGGGGACATGAGAGGAGAAATATGGACTGCAGAAGGGAAACCATAAAACATATTGGCTGGTATTCAAAAGGCTTATCCAGTTGGCAGAACCTTCTATTCAGATAAGTCTTAGTGAGCTCAACATATGGGGGCTTACTGGGACTTATCCAGGGTGGTCCCTGGATTCACCAGATAGTGGAGGGCTGGTAGGTGGGCAGAGCTGGAGATTTGCTGTCACTTGTCTGGATATTGGCAATATTCAACACCACTATCTGGATAAGTATCCGCAGAGGACAGATAAAAAGCTATCCTAGTGTATGCAAATTGGCAATCTGGATAGAGCCAAACATTTGAAAAGCTACAGTGCTCATTGCAATCTTCGGACATTCAGTAGCAGCCACTATCCGGACACTGCTGCTAAATATCCAGATTTTTTTTTTTTTACTTGTAGTGGCTGACATTTCAAAAAATGCTGATCACTGTATGCTCAGTATTACCCCTGTATAATATGATGACCATCTAACCTGCATAATTTATAATGACATAGTGTTGACTCTAGTCTGTCTCTAGTTTTCCATTCACTTCTTTCTAGCTATAGCTGAGCCACCAAATCTTCCCCTATTTGTGAAAGAGAGGAAGGTTCTGGAGTTCCTGCTTCTAGTTTGACCTTGCCATGCAGTGTGAGGTAATGAAGGTTGGGCCCACCTGACCTTAATTGGTCAAGGTGGATCTTCCTCTAGCTTTGGAAGGTCTCTGTCTTTGAGGTATTCCTGTTCTTCCCTCTACAAAAGTACATGTAAGAGGAGTAGGACTCTAGGAGCCCACAAGGGGGCTCATCAGCCAAACCCCCAGTAGGAGAAAACTGGCAAGTTTGCCAGAGGTCTAACCTGGAGTACCTGTTGGGAGCAGGCTCATGAAAAGGGACCAAGAGGCGCAAAAGGTTATTGCAGTTTTACATTTCTCAGGAAGATGTGTAAGATCCAGAGGCTGTATCCCAGCTCTACCCCTGAGAGACCTAGTTCAATATATAAAGTGAATCATATTTATGTACTGTGAACCCAACTCAAACCACTACAACACTCTAACCATAAAACATAAAGAAATAACTCCATTCAATTCTATCAAATACCTTTTTAGCATCTACTAATAAGGCAACAAAAGGGTCGGGCAACATATGAGTCAATGATATAATATTCCAAAAATCATGTGAATTATCCGACACTAACCTCCTTGGTGTAAACCCACTCTGATCATTATGTATAATATAGAAAAGCAGTATGCCTTGTTGGCAATATTTGCATATAAATCTTAAAAATACACATTAATATGGGAAATAGGCCTATAATTTTCCACTCTAGTGTGATCACAATCAGGCTTCATAATTTGCACTATTTGAGGTTCCATTACGAAAACCTGCAGCTCCTCCTAGGCCCTAGTGGTCATGGCAGCCATTTTGTATGCAGGCTCAATCTTGGGCAATAGCAGAGGACCTTAGTTACCATATGGGAACCACTAAACCACCAGGGAGACCTTCAGATATATCCTGGATGAATTGGATGGTGAGGGGAGGATGGGCCTTGGGGTAAGTGGAGTTATTTGAGAGGTGAGGGGTTGGAAAGGGAACTTGACACTGGGAGAGGATTGGAAGGAATACTTGACTCAGGGGGGGGGGGACTGGAAGGGGAAGGGGAACATAACATTGGAGGGGAATCAGAAGGAGTCCTTGATTCAAGGAGGGGGGAGTGGAATGGATAGGCAATCAGAAAGCTACTTGACATGGGGGGATTGGAAGGAGTACTTGACTCGGAGGAAGAACTGGTAGGGAACATGATACTGAGGAGGGATTGAATGCAGGAGAGGTGAACAAACCTGCAAAGGGGGGGGGGAGGGGGAGTGCCACATCGGCCTTGGCACACTGACGTTCTATAGGCCTGCAGCACACTGAATAGATACATGAAGGCAGATAAAGATCATATGGCCTATCTAGTTTGCCCATCCTTGCCATCTACTATCCATTCCTCTCCCTTAGAAATTCTATGTACTTGTCCCAAGCTCTTGAATTCAGCTACAGTTTTTGTCTTCACCACCCCCACCTGGAGGCCATTCCATGCATTCACCACCCTTTCTATGAAGATGTATTTCCTTAGGTTACTCCTGCATCTGTCCCCTTTCACCTTTTTTTTTTTTTTTTTTTTTATTTGTACCCCGTACTTTCCCACTCATGGCAGGCTCAATACAGCTTAGGTACTTATTTGTACCTGGGGCAATGGAGGGTTAAGTGACTTGCCCAGAGTCACAAGGAGCTGCCTGTGCCTGCAGTGGGAATCGAACCCAGTTCACCAGGACCAAAGTCCACCACTCTAACCACTAGGCCACTCCTCCACTTGTTTCCTCATCGCAGAGCCTCTTTTCAATTGAAAGAGGTTTGCCTCCTGTTTTTGTTTATGCCACTGAGGTATTTAAAAATCAGTGATGAAGGACAGAGTGCAGCACTATTCACTGACAAGTTAGTTGGGAAGGAAAAAGCCTCAGAACCCAGTCTAAAATGTACTATAGACAATTAGACTTCAATGGGTAATAACTTCATTGGCTAAAAAAAAACCTTCCCGTTGTTTGTGTATGACAAGAAATATATCAAAGATTTTGAAAAAAATTTTTTTTTACCAAATTTCAAAAACTTATCTCTGTTTCCAGAAAATAATGAACAGCAAAGTCACAGCTGCATCAGGATAAACAGGACCAAGCTTTGAATAAGACTGCACATGCTGGAGCTCTGAGCTTTATTGTTTAAAGTTCTTTGATGAACTATTTCCTGCTTACTTGAGCATGCCTAAGAAGAAGGGCAAGTCAAAGGATTCTCTCCTCTAAAAGTAGGAGTCCCTTTCATGCAGCAAACCAGCTTTTCCATCTACACAAATATATCCATTCAACTGGTGTTTCTGCTGTCCTTAGGGCGGAATAGAACCCCAAGCTGGAGGGCAAGTTCTTGCTTAGTCTACAGGCCCCTATACCCTCTCAATGCTGCGAGGCTCTGGTGATGGTGTGCAGAGAGAAGCAGCAATAAGTCGCATCTTGATCCTGCAGAGGAGGGGCAGGTGTCCTTGCAGCTCATGCCAATGCAAGATTCATCTGCGTCAGGTGTTGAAGTGACACCAATACCGGAGGTGAGTAAGTAGGTTAATTTGGAACCAGTGTTGGAACCGAGTCTCAAGCAATGCTGGTGCAGCAGCTTTTCAAACGCCTAAGGATGAACTGGATTTATGTACTTTAACATTACAGCCTTTGCAGAAACCAGTGATTCCCAAACCTGTCATGGGGTAAACCCAGATAGACAGATTTTCAGGATGTCCATGCATGAGATAGATTTGCATACCAAGGTGGCTGTATATACAATTCGATCTCATGTGGATATCCTGAAAACCTGATTGGCTGAGGGTTCCCTAGGACAAGTTTGAGAATCAATGGCATAAACCAACTGAGATCACACTAGACTCTATCTGATCAGCTCTAGAAGCACTTTATAATGTGTGTTCTTCATTTATTACTTTTTCTCTGAGTAATGCAAAAGCAATTAGACATTTAAAAACACAATCATCTACAGCTAACGGTCTCTAAGTATATGTTCTATAAATTTTTGAAAGAAATCTTTAAGTATACTGATACTTGCTTATCCCCACTTCAGAGGGTATATCATATTATCATGCCCCACAATTTGGAACAGGATTCAGCTCAAAAGCCAAATGAAGTCTCTGAGGATAATTTGGACACATCTGCTCTTTTGGAAAGATCTGGGGATGAGATTTCTTACAGATCTGTATTATTGGTTTCCTTTGTATTTCTCCAAGACAAAGAAACATTACCGAGACTTTATTTTAAGATGGCTTCAGTGAATTTTTTCAGAGAGAACACTCAAATTTTCCCAGAATTCTTACAGTGGACACAGTAAAGGGATAAGAAATTTCTAACAATGCATCAAGAGGTTGAGATATTGGGTGCTTATTTCAAGCTGTGCTTTCCATGCAAATGCATTGTGCAGCTGAGAGACAGGAATTATCATTTCTTTGATCCAATTACACAGGGATCCTTTTACAAAGGTGCACTAAAAAATGGCTTGCGGTAGTGTAGGAGCAGGTTTTGGGCGTGCGCTGATCCATTTTTCAGTGCGCCTGTAAAAAATGCCTTTTTTTCGTTGCAGAAAATGGACGTGCGGCAAAATGAAAATTGCTGCTCGTCCATTTTGGGTCTGAGACCTTACCGAAAGCCATTGACCTAGTGGTAAAGACTCATGCAGTAACTGGGCGGTAATGACCTACGTGCACCAAATGTCACTTCACGCTTGTTCGCTATGTGTGCCCAAAAATAAAAAATATTTTTCAGATGTGCGTATCAGACATGCGCCAAAAATGAAATTACCATAAGAACCAAGCAGTAGGCAGGCGGTAACTCCATTTTGGTGCGAGTTGGGCACACGTAGACGCTTAAGCGGCTTAGTAAAAGGGCCCTGTTTTTTCCTTAATTCTCAGAGTTTATTTGGTACTGCCCAGTATAGAGTTTATCTTGCTGTTTATGAAGGACTCTAATGTTGGAGGATTTATAAACCTACTCTTTTGTTTATTTATTTTTAGTTTCTTACTGACTCAACTTCCCCTGAATTATAACTTGGATCCTCTAAATTGTGGAGTACTGTCATAGTGCCCTTGGATATTAATTCTGATTTTCTTTTATTTTTTTCTGGTTTATATAAGGTGGCCTGTAGCAGGTTAAAATTTTACCATAAAATCTTTTTAAAAATATACTTAACATTTAAATCTTTCTTTTCCTATACTGGATCCAGTTTTTATCTATCCAACTAGAACTATTTCTAAGTGTGTGTACAATAGAACTCTCATATAAGATTAAACATCAATTTTTCATATAAGTATTAACTTTTACTTTCCAGTTCCAATTTAAATTAAATTATTAAAGAACTGTTTGCCTTCTGAATAATAATATCTGTTTGAATCAGCACCTTTGGAGAGTGGAGGAGTGGCCTAGTGGTTAGGGTGGTGGACTTTGGTCTTGAAGAACTGAGTTCAATTCCCACTTCAGGCACAGGCAGCTCCTTGTGACTCTGGGCAAGTCACTTCACTCTCCATTGCCCCAGGTACAAATAAGTACCTGTTTACAATATGTAAGCCGCATTGAGCCTGCCATGAGTGGGAAAGCGGAGGGTACAAATGTAACAAAAGCAAAGCTACTTCTTCAGGTAAGCATGTGTTAAATTTTTGAATAGCTCACACCCTGTTTACTAAGCCATACTAGTGGTTGGTGGTGTGCTAATGCCGATACAGCCCATTCACTTTGAATGGGCAGTGTTGGCATTGCCACGTGACAGCCACTAGCACAGCTTAGTAAACAGGGGGTTCAGTCTCTCTAATGCTTTAAATGTCTCCCAGGTTCTTCTTTCAGTACATATCTGTTCTTCAAGCTTTCTTTAGTCCTTTGCTTCATCTGTCTTGTAATTTTAATTTGTGACTTTATCATCTCCCTGTCATTATTTTGAAATAAAAATGAAAGGAGAGAGTCTGGCTCCCTGTATGTGTGCAGCTCTAAAATGGAAGCCTGCCTATATCAGGGATCTATTGTAAAATCTTAATAATTTCAATTTAGCCTGTCTTTAATTCCTGACTGAACTTGTTTAACTTTCCTTATTCTATCTAAAAGGAGAGCTGGACCTCTTACTGCAGATTTATTCAGTGATGACACTCCCTCACACACTCAATCAAAATCATAACTTATACAGGAGGCTAAGGGGCACTTTTACTAAGCTGCAGTAAAAGGGGCCCTGTGATGTCCTCGGCATGTGGATTTGCCACTCGCCGAGGCCCCTTTTACCGCAGCGGGATTGTGAAAAAAGGAAATGGCTGTGCTGTAAGTATATACTAGATGTGCGGCCATTTCCTGGGGGAGCCCTTACTGCCTCCTATTTAGGAGATGGTAGGGGTTCCCACGCTAACCTGGCGGTAAGCCTCATGCAGAAAAAAGTAAATGGCGCCAGAAATGGTGTGCAGTGGGGGCGGCAGTACCACAAGCTCCCAGGGTAAGCTGGCGATAGTGATGGATTGGTGCACTACAAAGCAGCGGTAACTCTACCGCTGCTTTATAAAAGGGCCTTAAGAGAGATAAAACTCAATCAAATCTTCTTTTAAATATTCAAGGGTTTTCTTGTGCCAGGGCTGGTGGTTGGGAGGCGGGGATAGTGCTGGGTAGACTTATACGGTCTGTGCCAGAGCCGGTGGTGGGAGGCGGGGCTGGTGGTTGGGAGGCGGGGATAGTACTGGGCGGACTTATACGGTCTGTGCCCTGAAAAAGACAGGTACAAATCAAGGTAAGGTATACACAAAAAACTAGCACATATGAGTTTATCTTGTTGGGCAGACTGGATGGACCGTGCAGGTCTTTTTCTGCCGTCATCTACTATGTTACTATGTTACTATGTTTCTTTATAAACCCTAGGCAGATTCAGACTGAGAGTCTACTGTGACAAGATAATTCTATAATTCTATCTTATTTCAAAATTTGCTTTTGTCCTCTTTCAGCTTCACTTGTTTTTAGCTGAAAATAATATATTTTTATCAGGAATAATACTATGGGCCTCTTTTATCAAACCGCGCTACTGGTCCCCGGTGCGGCAATGCTAACAAAGCCCAATCACTTGAATGGGCTTCGTCAGCATTGCTACGTGGGAACTGCTAGTGCAGCTTCATAAAGAGGCCCTACATCAGTTCAAATTATTATTTCTCTGAAACTCTCAGAGTACCTTTTTACTCCTTCAGCAACAACAGAAATTATATGTCAGAAATATTCTTTTAGTGGGAGGGACGCATCTCCTATAATTATTTAATCATTTTTCCTTTTTGTTTTATTCCCTTTATTTTGGATGCAGTTACTTTTTGTTGTGGACAAAAAAAAAAAGAATTTATTCTTAAATTAGTATTAAGTTCCTGTATTTTTCTCAGTTTCTATTAGATCCTGGTATTGTGATACTATTTGGATATTTAAAATTATTTTGAAAAATTATAAATTAAAAAAAGAAATTCTGTTAATTACCCAAACTTTGGGCTAAATTCTTCTCAGCTATATTTCCTTAAATATTTTTACTAGTTAATAAGAACATCTATGAATTCTCTTTTCAGAGAAGTATTAAGGTTAAACTCTCCTCTCAATAATAAATCTTACTAAAAAATTCTCAGTTATCCACAATCATTTCCCATTGAAACAATTCTTTATTCTCAAATTTCATATTTATTTCTCACAGATACTTTTCCACACAAACATCTAGAGTAGCACCTCCTCACTCTTTGATGTCTTCTGTTGCTCTCCTCCCAAGGCTGTTTTTGATAAGTCTCCTTCTTGACTTGTGAAGCCAATCATCATCAAGCTTTCAAACAGTTCAAACCTCATTAAAAATCTATACTCTATTTTTAAAACTAATATTTAAAACTTTTGTTTTTGCTTTAAAACCATATGAATCAAACCATATGAAAATTTGAATTTTTTCAACCCCAAATAACCCCTAATGGGTGTATATCAAATTGCAACATTTTATATTTAAAATTGGCTTAACAAGGATCATAGCACACCATTCCCAGATCTGCACACCTCATTTTTTTTAATTTTTAAACTTTTGGCAAGACGTTATAACACTTTAAATATTTGTTTTATTTTACAGGTGTTAGTGCAGGTCTCCACTGACTCTATTGAGCATGCTCAGCATCGGGGCTAGTTCTGGGCACCAAACCCCACCCCAACACTTCCCAGCAGTCAAATGGGGTTAATTTACCTAAAATATGGGCTTTCCCCACATATGCACGATTGTGCAATTGTGCAGATCACAACCCAAACTCTGCCTCTCTCTTTGGGGCTTCTATTCAGCTAGCCCGACTTTAATTTATATATTTTAATAAATTGTATTGGTGGCACAGGGCTAAAACAGGCCTGGAAACCCCCCAAAACCATTGGTCCTCAACTCTCCCCCCATTCACGCATGTGTGCATGACATCACTGATGACATCACCACGTACCATGTTATCCTGAGAACTCCCTGTAGCTTCTTGAGCCTGCAGCAGGCCTTAGGAAACCCAGGGGCTCTCCTAGAGAGTCTTGCCCACCTCTTCTCCTCTCGGGGCAGCCTGGATTATCGTAGGTTGTGACGGACCATGACACCTGCATTCCACCCCCAACATAGGACGAAGTACTGGACCTCCCCCTAAACAACTCAAAGCCTCAGGGAGCAGGTAAAATTAAATAAAAATGTTTTATTCTTCTTCTAGTTACATTATGCTGTTAACAAAATTTTAAGATTAGACCAAGCTGTACCTGCTGTACACCACTTTGGGTGAATCTCTTCATAAAGGTGTGGGGGGGGGGGGGCGGTAAGCATTCAATATTCAGTGTCACCAACCAACAAACTAGCAGGAAAGGGGCTTATGGGATGGTGTTGAAGAGGAACCAGCAATTATGTGTGTGGTGGTGATATTGAGTGCTAACACCCACATAGGTAACCAAGCAGATATGACTGCATAAAAAGCAGTCCTATCTTTGCCTAGTTAGCTATTCAGGCACTGAAACTGAATATCAGTTGGTGCCCAGATAACTTCTGGGTATAGACCTGAGGTCCTCTGGTTTCTCCTCCCACCCATCTCCCCCTGAAGACTATTCCCATCCTCCCATGCTTCCTCCTGAGACCCCTGCCAAAACACTTGGGTCCTTCCATGGCAATCCCTCCTTCCTTCTCCTCCTCATCCTTAAAAGCATTGCTATGTGAACTAGGACCTCCCATCCTCCCACAACCCCTTTAGGCTCCCCCTGGGCCTACCTTTAAATCCTTGGTGGTCTAGGGAATCATTGGGGCAAGACCAATCCCTAATCTCTCCTACAGCAAATACTTACTACCACTGGCCGAATATTGACCTGGTGGTTAATAAATCCTAATAAATAAATCCTACAATAATAAGGTATCTCAGACAAGTTCTGGGAGATCCACCGATGTGAAACAGGAATGATTCTGTGAGACTTTGAAAAGGTAGATGCCCTTTTCATAGGTGGAAATAGAGAGAGTACTGGAAATTACTGACTAACAGGAACTTTACTAAATGAAATTATATTGAAGTATTTTGAATGCAGTAGGATGCTGGATTCATCAAGGCTTAACCAAAGAGAGACCATAGTGAGACAAATCTGATCAATTATTTTGATTAGATGATCAGAAAATTAAGATCAAGAACATGCACTAGATGTGGTATACTGGGATTTCAACATTTCATTCTGTCTCACACAGTAGATTTATATATAAACAGAGTAGCCTATGGGTAGACTGCAAGGTGGTGGACAGGATTAGAAACTTGTTGAGTGACAGGCAACAGGAGTAATAGTAAATGTAATTCACTCTGAGGAAGGAAAGGTGATTAGCGGAGTGCCTTAGGGAGCTGCCTTGGTGCCACTTCTGTTTAAATCCTATTTGACTGATTTTGCAAAGGGGTTAGATGGAATAATTTACCTTTTAGTCTACGAAACTAAGATCGGCAACATAATGGAGACCTATGAGAAAGTATACAGTGTGAAAAGTGATCTTAGAAAGGTTGAATAGTGAGTAAATGCAACCGCCCCTCTCTCTCCATATATATATCTAGAGAGGGGGGGGGGAGAGAATGAATATCATGTATTTGCAGTGCAGAAGTACAAGGAGGAGGAGTTGAGGAGTGAATTATTGAAGAGCAGAGCAGCATTAAAAACAAGGCGCAAGTGGGTGGAACATTTCTTACATGTAATTTTAAAAGTATGTGCACACTTTTACTTTGAAAATTAGTGCAAAGCTGCAGGTAAAAACCAGCTGAGGATTTTGCAGTTCTGCAGATGTTGTGAAGATTGCCCTCTTAAGGGTCTGGATGTGTATGCCCTAGGGGAAAGGATGGTGGAAATGACAGAAACATATAAATAACTTAAATATACAAATAAGCAGGTATCCAATCAAGAAATATTTCTTCACAAAGAATGTAGCTAAGGCATGGAATCCACCCCCCGCCAAAGCCTGCAAAGAGGTGGGATAAGGTGGGATACAAATGCAACAAATAAATAAATAAATAAAATGGTAAAGAAAAACAACCAAATGTGAAGAATGCACGAGATAATGAGATAAGCACAAAGGATCCCTACTCATTAGAAGTGAATGGATTGACTGGGTTCTATGGTACTGCAACTGGAATAGAATTTGGCAGACTAGATCAGTGTTTGCCAGTTGTTTCCTGGAGGTGCACCAGTACGACCAGTATGGCTTTCCCAAATTTTATTAAAATACAAGGTCCTGATGCAACCAGGTTTCACCAACTGTCTATATCAGGGGTATCTAAACACTTTTCACCAAACGTGTCTGTCCAATGTATACTTCACCTATCCAAGCCAAGTCATGCAACTCAACTCAGTTTGACCAGCCCAAGTCTAGTGAACCCCTGATGCAGTCCATTGATTATACATGGCCAAATTGGATCCTTTTGTTGTAATAATATTTGGGATTACCATACTATTTGCACTGGTTTCTGTTGGTTAGGTGTACCACCATCTGACTTTCTGTTGTTCTTGTACTTACAGTGGTTTGTCTGGTCTCTTTGTAATTGTATAATGAAATATATTTGCATACTTGGAGATCCCATTTATGTAAACTATCTCAAGCATATTCAGTATGGATATCATAAAAAACTGACCAGAGTGCCTCCATGAGTTGGCTGGGGACTGAATTAAATGGATCTTGCAGTCCCTAGCTGCTACCCTAATCTATGTTTCGGCATAAGTAAAATTAGATTACAGAGTGAGCAAATCGATCTCTAAAAGGGACCCAGAGGAGACTTCTGGTATACTGAGGAGCTACATGCCTGCATGTGGCTGGGTTTCCTGTTCAACGTTTACAAGATGGAAGATTAGTCAGGCTAATAGGGAGGCAGTAGAGTGAAAACCAGCTTCTGAAGCAAGTCAAGACAGTGTTCGCTTGTGGGTGACTAGCAGTGGTACCAGGAGTGGCCTAGTGGTTAGGGTGGTGGACTCTGGTCCTGGGGAACTGAGGAACTGAGTTCAATTTCCACTTCAGGCACAGGCAGCTCCTTGTGACTCTGGGCAAGTCACTTAACCCTCCATTGCCCCAGGTACAAATAAGTACCTGTATATAATATGTAAGCCGCATTGAGCCTGCCATGTGTGGGAAAGCGCGGGATACAAATGTAACAAAAACAAAAAATAAAATAAAACACAAACATTCGTAGGAAAAGAGTAATCCAGACTCACTCAAGATAGTGTCCACTCTCACCAATGCAGGAGGAAATTCGGGAGCATTTTGCTTCACATGCTAAAGCATCTTGATGAGATGGATACATGAATATTGGCCCAGGAGAACCACGTGGCACGCATGGAGGAACAAATCGTGCAGCTTTGCTCAGATAATGCGCAACTCATCGAGCACGTTAAAGATCATGAAAACTGTAATGTGCATCTAGTGGGACTAACCAAGGAGGTGAGAGATTCTGAAGTGTGCAGTGTCTGACTCTTGGCTACCAGACCAGCTGATGGTGACAAAATGCGTGAGCTTCCATTACACGTGATGAGGACCATAGTTTAGGCCAGATCAAGGATTGGACCCTAAGGCTGTGGTCTGTGATTGCAAAATCTCAACTGGTCTGACAAAGAGAGCACTATGAGAGCTTATAGGAGGCATGGAGCCCTGGAGTACCAGGGGCATAAATTGCTCTTGTTTAATGACTCTTCGACCCAAAGTGGCCCAAGTGGCACAAACTAGGAAGAAAATGCCTCCGATATGAACTGAGCTGCACAATCGTCCAATGAAGGTTCAACATGATAGCAAGCTCTTTTTCACATCAGTGGAGGAGATCATGATGTTAAACCGCTTGCTCCCTATGTTATGACTGTTTCAGAGATTAGAGGTTTTTCTGTTCTATTGGAGTGATCCTGGAGCTCAACCAAGACATAAATAAGTGTGGCTGTGGACTATTTTATCTGTGAATATGGTGTCTTTGTAACTGTGCAAACAAAAAACAGCACCACGGGCTTTTAAAAATGGAACACAGTTCTTTAATGAATGAGCCTTGACAAAAAGACCTGACACGGGCCGTGTTTCGGTGACTAGCACCTGCGTCAGGGGTCACAGTGATGATGTGGAAAACTTGGGGAATAACTCGAATATATTCCTCTACAACATATTATTCCTTACCCCACGTCTCATATAGTAAAAGCTACAAAGCTACAAGGCACTTTCACTTTTTCATCCGTTTGGATACAGAAAGTGAAAGTGCCTTGTTGCTTTGTAGCTTTTTGTCAAGGCTCATTCATTAAAGAACTGTGTTCCATTTTTAAAGGCCCGTGGTGCTGTTTTTTTTGTTTGAACTTTAGTTTGTACTTCGTTCCCTCTCTTTTGTTATGTCTTTGCAACTGTGGCCATCACTTTGCTTGAAGCCACCTATATGGAACTACTGTGGCCCCCAAGATTTTTGCCCACTGATGGATGAGGCAGGAGTACATAAGCACTGGCAGCCTGGGATAAGGCATACGGATTCTCACTTAGATGGGGTTTATAGTTCTTTTTGGGATGGAGTTGGAACGAGAAGGGGGATGAGCAGGCGATGGAAGGATGTGGGTAGCTGGAATTGGGGACAAGCCTGATTTTTAAAAGTGTTTGGGTTTGTCATTAGTATTACTATACACTGTGTCAGATTTATCAAATTGTGAATGAGAATGATTGGAGTTTGCTTGGTGAGTGGGGGGGAGGACTGTTTTGTGCTCATGTGGAATCTCTGGGGATGTTGAGCTTTGGGGATTAGGTGCAGGGGATTGCAACATAGAACACAGATTCTACCTGTGTTTTCTTGAATGCCATCGGAGGTGAAAATTGTCTCCTGGAAAGTGGGAGGTATAACATCACCGGTTAAGCATGCAAACATGTTAACTGTGCTGAACTGCTTGAAGGTGAATGTGGCATGCATTCAGGACCAGGAACATCTTAAGCTCAAGCATTTTTTGGTGGGGGAGGTGTTCAGCTCTCCCTCTAGTGGATGGCATGCCATTCCCAGAGTGGCCTCCCACAGGTGTGGGGCAACCAGATTTGTGCACTGGGTGATGCTGATAGTGCTGAAAGTGATCCTTTTGGCCTGGCTCTCTAAAGACCCTCCTTCTGTCCATGTATTTGCCATGAAGAGGCGGTGAGTCCAAGATCTGGATACTCCGGAAGGACACCTGTTTCAGGCTACCTGGGAACCTTTTTGGCCCACCCTAACACCCACTACATGAAGCAGAATCTTAAAATTTTGAACTGGGCTCTCTTACTATTTGGTTTCTGCTGATGTATGCATCTTAAACCAGCTTGTCCCAAGGGGTACAGAAGGGGAGACTGGAGTTGGAGATGGATATATAGCTCAACAATTAGAGTGTGTAATGCCATGTTACTTCAGTCTGCTAAATCTTGCTTCTGGATGTTCCTTGTTTTGATGTTCCTAGCACGGTATTTTTTTGTTACTCATTCAATAAAGAGGATTGAAATATAGAGTGAGCAAACCACACAACACAGACAGGGCCAACTCATCCACTAGGCATCTGCCAAGGGTAGTACAATTTGGGGGATGGCACCAACATTGCAGTTATAGCATCTACAGAGGATTCATCTTGTGGTACTGGGCCTTGAGCATCCACATATGTTCATGGCCTGCAAGATCCTGCCCACTCTGAAACAGGAGGTTCAGAGGATAAAAAAAACCTAGCAGGCTATGAGTATGCATAGATGCTCAAGACCCCGTGAATCTGTTGTGGTGGTAGGGAATGGAGGGAATTTGCTGAACATCACACTGGGGAGAGAGGGGGAGAGATGCTAAATACCTTGGAAAGGGATGGTAGGGAAGGAAAGAGATGCTGGACACCATGGGAAAAGAGAGATGCTGGACAAAAACCCTTGAACTGACCTTGAACCCCAATCATTTTATGTGTGTCATTACCTTTATAGGAAAATCATTCTTCCATTTTCCCCTGTTCTACTGTTCTGGTATGTTCATGTAATTGCTTATGCTTTGCTGACTTGTGCATAAATAGTATTAAATGTTTCCCAGACCCACCCATTTCTCAGCACAGATTTTACAATGAGAGAGAGAGAAGGAATGAATTACCAAGGGAAGTGATGCCTGCACTTACCATGGCTGTTACATCTTGATGTTTCCACAAGCCTGTTGTTCTGATCATAGCATGCCATCGCTTGGTAGCGATATCCCTGCCCACATTCCTTGATATCTCCTTGGACTTTCATGCCCAACAATACTTCAACCTTGCCTTCAGGTAAAATACAGTCAGACCAGTTCCCCACTGGCTGAGCACTGTATTTGTCACAAGGACAGAACTGAGTCTCGATCAAAGGATACAACTGGGGATTTCTGCATTTGTCCTTCTTCTTACTTTTCCCTGGGTTTGAAAAACAAGAGACTGTATTAGTAACCTATAGTATGCCAGACAGCTATTCTTAACCTAATTACGACATCTTAACACGATGTTCAAAAGCATTTCAGATTATCAGCTATCATGATTCTAAGGTTTTTTTTGTTGTTTTTTTTTTTGGGGGGGGGAGGGTTGTTACAGAATTGCAATATCATAATTTAGTTAAAAGCAGCTTTGTTTCCTATATTGGAAAGATGTGCTCTGGTGGGTTTTAATTAGGTTTCAATTTGCTGCTTTCAAGTTTTCCTTATTCATTGTATCTATGTTTATACTTGTTCATTTCATTATAGTTATGCTGTTAACAAAATTGTAAGTTTGATGTTAAACTGTACCTACTGGGAGAATCTCTTCATAAAGGTGGTTAATAAAACCCAAATAATAACAAATAATGTTGTCAATCATTACTGCAAAACTACAGCCTCAATATAATGTGCACTTAAAAACATCACAACTTAAGTGCTTGTATCAATTTGGCAGATGTAAAACATAATTTTGCTTAGGGTGTAAGGTAGGAATTGGAGTGCCCAGGTTGGGATCTGCACAATTTCCTTCAAGTTTGCTGAACGTGTTTTGTAAAATACTTAAAAGGATGTTGGGAAATACAAATGCAAATGCCAGCACATCCATTTTAGTAAGAAATGTTTAAAAAAACATTGGTATCACTCAGGGTTTTCAACATGAAAATACCAGTCCTTATACATGTCAAGAGCTAGATTTTACAAATCTGGATTGACAGGGAAAAAACAGTTAAGGAATACAGCAAAGAAACCAAACCAAAAAGAAAAGAAAATAAGAAAACAACCACTCTCTCTTTTTTTTTTTTGTTTTGAGAAGAGTTTTGAATTGTTTAATACCAAAGAGATAAGTACAATTGTCCCCACCAGCACATATGCCAACCACAACTGCACACAGGCAGCTAACTGATGTGTCTGCCTCAGAGCAGGTGTAAATGCTGACATCTAGATTGTTTTTTTAATTATTCATGAATCATTGTGAAACTGTGAAAATTGCCCAGATACCTTTATAGACTAGGACCCCTGTTTACTAAGCCACACTGTAGGCGCGCTGGTGTTTTTAGCGCGTGCTAACGTTAGAGACACCCATATATTCCTATGGGTGTGTCTAGCATTAGCATATGCTAAAAACGCTAGCACACCTTAGTAAATAGGACCCTAGGTTTTTCACCATGGGGCACCAAAATAGAGGGGCCCATTTATAGAATTTCTCCATTTAATATGTATATAGTAAATACCAAAAATGGTTATGGCCAATTCACCACCTTTTTCATCGTCAATCCAACAGGCTTATTTTCAAACAAGAAGGAAGCCCATATTTTGACACAAATTGGGAGATGGGCGTCCTTCTCCCAGGGTTTGTCCAAATCAGCATAATCGAAAGCCAATTTTGGGTGTCCTCAACTGCTTTCTGTCACGGGAACAACCAAAGTTCCCGGGGCATGTTGGAAGCGTAGCAAAGGTGGGTCTTGGGCGTGCCTAATACATGGGTGTCCTCGACCCATAATTGAAAAAAAAGGGCGTCCCTGACGAGCACTTGGACGACTTTACTTGGTTCTTTTTTTCTTATGACCAAGCCTCGAAAAGGTGCCCGAACTGACCAGATGACCACCGGA
Source organism: Microcaecilia unicolor (assembly GCF_901765095.1). Classification (NCBI taxonomy): domain Eukaryota; kingdom Metazoa; phylum Chordata; class Amphibia; order Gymnophiona; family Siphonopidae; genus Microcaecilia; species Microcaecilia unicolor. The sequence goes on from NC_044031.1 coordinate 146,359,088, forward strand.
GGGAATCAGAGATGACCTCCGCTTACTCCCCCAGTGGTCACTAACCCCCTCCCACCCTCAAATGTTTTTTTAAATATTTTTGCCAGCCTCAAATATCATACCCAGCTCCATGGCACAGTTTTAGTGGATACTGCAGTGCACTTCAGGGAGGCGGACCCAGGCCCATCCCCCCTACCTGTTACACTTGTGGTGGTAAATGTGAGCCCTCCAAAACCCACCACAAACCCACTGTACCTACATCTATGTGCCCCCCTTCACCTGTAAGGGCTATGGTAGTGGTGTACAGTGGTGAGTAGTGGGTTTGGGGGGGCTCAGCAAAAAGGTAAGGGAGCTATGTACCTGGGAGCAATTTCTGAAGTCCACTGTGCCCTCTAGGGTGCCTGGTTGGTGTTCTGGCATGTCAGGGGGAACCAGTGCACTACGAATGCTGACTCCTTCCATGACCAAAGGGCTTGCATTTGGTCGTTTCCGAGATGGGTGTCCTTAGTTTCCATTATTGCTGAAATTCAGAAACGACCAAGTCTAAGGACGACCATCTCTAGGGATGACCTAAATGTCAAGATTTGGGCGTCTGCGACCGTATTATCGAAACGAAAGATGGACATCCATCTTGTTTCAATAATACAGGTTTCCCCGCCCCTTCACTGGGACGTCCTGCGAGGACGTCCACAGGAAAACTTGGCGCCCCTTTCGATTATGCCCCTCCAACTCAACTAAAGTTCAATCATACAATTGTGTAAAAAGTAAAAATAAAATATTCTCAAAAATATTCTCATATAATATTATATTAGCAAAACAACAAAAATAACTTATTTTCTTCAGAAATCTCTAGTATCACACTGTCATTGCCAGGTTTCATAACACTGCTACAGCTATGAAGAAGATACATTTTTTTGTTGTTGTTGTTGTTTTGCTATATACTTATTATATGTGAATATTTTGGGGATATTTAAGTTGTATGATTGAACTTTAGTTGATTTGAACTGATGATGAAAATGGTGTTTGATGTTTTTCTATATTATTATTATTATGACAATTATATCCCACATTATCCCGAAAATAGGCTTGAGTTCAATGTTGTTTACAGATTAAATTAAAGTTACAGAGTATAAACAATGTTGAAGAGTTATCCTGAAGTGGCTAAGATTTACAGAGTGGCTGATAGACTAGAAATAGTATACATATTGATAGTTTCACAATAAGAAAAGAGAGACCAGATTGTATACCATATTTTTAAAGTTTGTTTGATGAAGAAAAAGGGAGTCTCTGGTTCCAAGGAGGGAACTTTATGTGAAGATGTATTTGTATTAAATGGTTCATATAATCCAGAGCCAATTCATGAAGAATTTGAAATATAAAGGTACACAGCTTGTACAAGATCCTGGCTTTAATGGAGAGTCAATGTAATTATATTAAAGAAGTGGCTCGCTCAAAATGAGGACGTTTGGAAATAAATTGAGCAGCTGTGTTTTGTACAGTTTGGAATATTTTTTTAAGACCTGTTCCTTACAGTCTGAATAAATGGTGTTGCAGTAATCAGAGAGAACTAGAGGTTGACCTAGCAGTCTTAAAGTTCCAGATGTAAAGTAGGGTCTGATGCATTTTAACTTCGAGAGTGTTGTGAATGACTCGAAAATTACCCTGGAGACATGGTGTTCAAACGTGAGCTGATGATCAATGAAAACACCTAGTATCTTCAGAGTGGGTTCCTAAGGATAGAAAGTTTGATCTATGGTGAATGAATTAAAGGGAGTGGAATCATATGGGTTAGTAATTACCAGAAATTACCAGAGCTTACAATCTAATCAGGACAGACAAACAGGACAAATAATGGATAAGTGCTAGCATTCTATACATTTAGATGCACAAGTAGCATGTAAATGTGGGAGCATAGTTTATAGAATTGCCCTTTATCTGAGAATATTTTTTGGATATCTATTTGTTTGTTTTTGCACAATTGAACTTTAGTTGATTTGGACTGATAATGAAAATGGCAGTGAATTTGCCATATCAAAATGTTATAAACTCTCTTTCAAAATATGTTGATAACAGGGGCGTATCTGCGTGGGGCCTCAGGGGCCTGGGCCCCCGCAGATTTTGCCCTGGACTCCCCTACCGCCGTCAACCGTCCCCTGCTGCCGTTGCTTACTTTTGCTGGCGGGGGACCCCAACCCCCGCAGCCGAGGCCCTCTTCCAACTGCCGCTGCCTTAAAAACTATTTCTTCAGCTGGCGGGGGACCCCAAACCCCCGCCAGCTGACCCGAGGTGTTTAAAGTTCATCTTCGGCCTCCGTGCTGTTGTTGATAGGAGCTGTTGAATCCAGTTCGGAGTCTGACGTCCCACCCCCAACCATGCAGGCAGGCTCTCCCTTCAGGTCTACTTGTATCCCTGGTACTCCAGTGGAGTCGTTGGGGGCAGAAGTGCAGCCCTATCACTCCTGCCTCTTGTGGTGCTGGTCTAAAATGGCTGCTGTAACCTCTCGCGGCAGCTCGTGCACCATTTTAGACTGGCATCACAAGGGTCAAGAGCAAAGGGGCGGCGCTCCTGACCCCAACAACCCTGCTGGACCACCAGGGTTACAGCTAGGCCCATAGAGAGGGCCTGCCTGCACAGCAGGGGGAGGTCAGGGACCCTTGACAAGGGCTGGAAGCAGGGAAAGAAAGAATGGGACACTAGTGGGGGAGGGGGCTTGAGGGCTTTAGTAAAGAAAAAAAAATAAAAAGAAATGTAAAAACATTTAAAAAAATTATTCTGGCCGGCAGGCTCAATATTCAACCAGGGCCGCATAACTTTTAAGCAGCCCTGGCTGAATTTTGGCCAAGCCTGCATAAGTGTCAGGCACCCAGTCTGTCCAAAAAGAAAATCCCTGACATTCAGTGCTGGTGGCCGGACATGGCCCAGCACTGAATATCGGGGCATAAGTTAGCCGGTGACAATCAGCATTTAAAAAAACACTGCCATCGGCTGAATATCGGGGGGATAATGTCCTGGTCCTCTGGATTTGAAAATAAATGAAGTTTTAGTGATCTTTTTTGAAAAGGGTTTTTTTTATGCCGGTGAGGAGTTTAAACCCGTTAGTGATCCTATCATCCTGTACATGAAAAAGATTGGGTGGAGGAGCGGGAACTGAGGCTTTTTACCTTTTGAAGAAAATTTTTGGATTAAACTTCATCAGTGGTGTAGCCAGCCTTGACATTTTGGGTGGGCCCAGAGTTAATATGGGTGGGCACTATGTATATAGGTATGAGTAGTGTTTCTTGGGATACTACAAAATAAGGCCTTAGAATGCACTTGATGATGGATTTCTAAGTAGTCTGCCTAACAGCTGCATCAGCGTAAACCACATACATAACAGAAAAACCAATATTTTAAAAATATAATTACATTTTCCCATATCTTAAAATTGACCAGACATAAGTCTACTACTACAGTGGCAAACCTCTCAACACACGACAGGATCTTGCTATATAAATACACAGGAAAGATGTATTCAAATTCTGGCAGCACCTCAATAATAGCAATACAAAATCCCTTAACTGTCAGGTACTTTGTGAAGTAACACTGAATCCTGCAAAGAAACTTCTTAGAGCCTATGTTGCAAATCTCAACACCAATTCTGAACATGAATACCAATAACAGTACTTTTATAAATGCAGCAGTGCATATACATAACAGCAATACACATCCCATTGGAAAAGTCAGACAAGTCAGACTCATACAACCCGACACAAACTACATGCCCGCAGAATCTCTCACCTTGGTCACATGTAGAGCACATACCAACTCTCATCAATTACAGAATAGAGGACCATACATTAGCAATTGTCCTGTAGCCTGGCATCAGTCCATCCCTGCCCTTCAGCCTGGCATCGGCTTTTCCCTTCCCTACCCCACCATCCATCTCCATAGTGGCAGATAGTGGTGCAGACTCAGAGTGCAATCATTGTGCTCTGCTCCATGTGTGCTGTTGTGGGGCCACGGGGGAGTGCTAAGGCCTGGGTGAAATCAACAAAATAAGGCTGATCTTCATTCAGAAGTAGGGCAGAGTGGAGGAACCGTGACCAGGACTGTAGCCGGCACAGTTTCCCCTCCCATGCAGCACTGCGGTGCCGTAGCACATGGGGGGGGGGTACAGAAACTTCAGATTAAAACTGGATGGGGACTCAGGGAGTGAGCGACGGAGTAGCGGTGCCATGTAACAGTACAATGGCTGCACTAAAAACAAAATTAGGCAGAGGAGGACCGGACAGCTGCTGGCTGCCTGGGTGGGCCTGAGCCGAGATTGGGCAGGCCTGGGTCCACGCAGGCCCACCCATAGCTATGCCCCTGCTTCACTTATATATTAAGGTATTGAAGTACCCTTGTCAACATATTTTTAAAGAGAGTTTATAACATTTTGAAGTGATATATTGAAGCTCTCTTTACTCTCCTTTTTCTTGATTGAATACATTGAATAGTGAATTGGCCATAACTATAATTATATTATATTGTGGTATTGTTCCTACTTTTGATGAACCAATATGATTATTTTTATTGTTTCATTATTTGATGTGTTGCATATTGTTGTGTGTTTTTAGATATGGGTTGTGAATGTTCTTCTTTTTTTTTTGTATGGCCTTCGTAAAATAAGCATAAAAGAGGTGCCCTTTTATTATAGTATCCCCCTGTGAAAGAAAGTAAGCTGTATTTGTGAAACAAGGTAAGTTTTCTGGCATGACCATAAAAAATAATGAAAAGAGGTGAACTAAAAAGTGGAGGTCTCAACGAGTCCAAGGTTCATGGTGGAGTATCCTGTCAGCCCACACTCAGGTCAGGAATAGTAGTCTGAGCTGGAGCCTACCCTGGCTGTTCCAGGTATGTATTTCCATTCACAGGCTGCAGAAGCTATTCTCCATCTTTTCCTGCAGAGAATAATTAGATCTGCACACTCAGTTAGATGTCTAGATTTATTTGTCATAAAATCATGCTGCAATATGGACTTTTGTTATTTACTAGGAAATGGCCTAAGTATAGAAATAATAAACTATGCAGGTCACAGCTGCTTTAGAATTCATAGACACATCTACTGTGCTTCTATTTCCCTGAAGCAAAACATAAAATAACAAGGGAATAAATTAGTACATATAGGGCCTAATCTATAAAAGTTTTTTTCCCTTCTGTTGGCACAATGGGACATTGCCTTCTATAAATCAAGTACAGAACATTTACTATTAATATCAAAGGGTGCTATAAAGTTAACCCTGGGGCCATAGCAAAGGAAATTTTGTAGAAAATGATGTGTGTCATGCGGTAGATAGAAAGAGAAGGGAACATGGATTGGGTTAGCATGGGGGGGGGGGGGGGGCTGTATTTCTGCTTGGTGGCATGAAAACATTTACACAGGCCTACAGAGGGACTATAGGCCTGTTTAGAGTAGAATTATTCAGTTCCAAGAGAGACACATTTTGGCCAGTTCTGGCTTTGAACTTGCATCCCAACACAGTGTGGTATCCTATGGACCCTGATTCTTCCCACTGAAAATTTAATGTAATTTAATTCATAGACTTATGGTCCACATCTTTCAATTAAAAACTGTGCAGAGCAGTTAATATAAAAATATGAAATTACAATAATTATCCCACCAACCACCTGTAAACCAATCCCCATCATATACTACATCCATTATTACAGAACCAACTGGAAACTCATTAAATATATCCTCATTTACTTAATTTTCTTTTAATCTGGGCAAGTCACTTAACTCTCCATTGCCCCATGTAAGCTGCATTGAGCCTGCCATGAGTGGGAAAGCGCAGGGTACAAATGTAACAAAAATAAAATAAATAAATAAATTTCTTCATTTACTTAAATTTTGTTTTAAAGCTAAGTGTTTGCTTTCTAAAAATTGCTTATTCATGAAAAGTAAGAAGTAACTCAGAGTCTGAAACTCTGTCCTCCCTTTTTGAAATGTGATATTTAGCCTGGTCTTTTCTAATGTTATAGTGTCATACTTCACACCTCTACTGTAGATTGGGTGTAGTGTTTAAAACAGCCTCAAAGACTGGATTGTAGTTGGAGAACAGGAGGCTGATTTAGTGAATGCTGATTAAGGACTAGAGCATAGCTCTACAAGTCTACTGGAGCCTTATGTTTGGTTGTCGTTGGTCACTGTGGAGTGGATGTTCAAATAGAGAAGCACTGAGAGATCCCAGGTTACAACAGGCTCTGATTTGATTTGCCCTGACTGAACATTTGTTTTATTTCAGTGCCTGTGATTGCATTTAGTGGGGGTATGGGCTCTATGAAGGAGGATCCTAGAATACATCTTGCACTGGCCCCACTTGCAAGGTTCAATGGGCAAGAGATGTGTAACGGATGCCCCTGCCCACTCTCAGACCTAATGCTCAGAAGTTAAGGTACCTCAGGGCTACATATAGGCCTCAAAGTGACTTGCCCATGGCCACAAGAAATGTCAGTGAGAGAACTGGGATTTTAATCCTGTTGTCTGATTCCCAACCAGATGTTCAAACCCAGTAGTTTTCAGACCTGTTCTGAAGGCGTACCATCCAATCAAGTTTTCAGGATATTTGAAATGACTAGATAGATTTGCATACACTGCCTCCATTGCAGTCCCTCAGGACAGATTAGAAAACTGCTACTATAAACAGTAGGCCATCTTACCTCAAAGTACATTAATAAGAGGCTATTTATAAAATAAAATTAGGGGATAGTATTCAGTTCATAACAGTCAGCATTTTTTAAGCTACTGATGCAGCAGGCTGAATTAAGGCCATGTTCTGGTCTCATCTTCCGCCAGGGTCGCTTTACTCATACTACCCCTCTCCTCAAGACCCTTCACTGGCTCCCTATCCGTTTTCGCATCCTGTTCAAACTTCTTCTACTAACCTATAAATGTATTCACTCTGCTGCTCCCCAGTATCTCTCCGCACTCGTCCTTCCCTACACCCCTTCCCGTGCACTCCGCTCCATGGATAAATCCTTCTTATCTGTTCCCTTCTCCACTACTGCCAACTCCAGACTTCGCGCCTTCTGTCTCGCTGCACCCTACGCCTGGAATAAACTTCCTGAGCCCCTACATCTTGCCCCATCCTTGGCCACCTTTAAATCTAGACTGAAAGCCCACCTCTTTAACATTGCCTTTGACTCGTAACCACTTGTAACCACTCGCCTCCACCTACCCTCCTCTCTTCCTTCCCGTTCACATTAATTGATTTGATTTGCTTATTTTTTATTTTTTGTCTATTAGATTGTAAGCTCTTTGAGCAGGGACTGTCTTTCTTCTATGTTTGTGCAGCGCTGCGTATGCCTTGTAGCGCTATAGAAATGCTAAATAGTAGTAGTAGTAGTAGTAATTAAATATTGGGGTATGCTCAGTCACCCAGAAGTTAACCGGGCACAGGACAATATTCAGACTGGTGCCCAGTTAGCTTGGTAAATAAAGTTAGAACAGCCTTACCTGCACATTAAACCAGTTAGTGAAGTCCTGGCTCTTGCCAAGCTCTGCCCCAGACTACCCCAGCACTAACCAATCATTGTTTGGGCAGTCACAGGTAATATTCAGTGGCACTGCCTGTTTAGTTTAAGTGCCACTGAATATTGTTGGATGGCCAGGTCCTGCCTGGTTAAACTCTTTTGAATATTGATCCATTAGTGTCTACATCCCTTTAATACATACCCAAGAGGGAACGTCTTCTTGTTCTGACTGCTCCACAGTCCCCATTGCAGGAAGAGAACTTTGACCAGTGTGTGACTTGACAGTCATCTTGGCATGGAATCTGGCAAACCTGAGTAAAAGGGGGCAGTGGACCTGCATATTTAAGGCACTCATTAACATCAGCCTGTCCTCCATCTTGCCTGCGACAAGTGATTGCTGTAAGTAGAAAAGTACATATAATTAATTTACCAGTCAACAAAGTAGCAAGAAATATTGGCTTCTAATTCATAGGGTCAGGTAGCAACATCATTGTTCCCTTGGAACAAAACTGTTATTTATTTAAAAAAATTGCATACCACCTTTAACCTAGGTGGTTTCCATACATACATACATACATACCATACATATATAAAATCAAAACAAAATAAGACAAATTATAATTGCAAAGAAATCACAATAATATAATTCTTCATTCCTAGAGTTTGCTATCAAAACGTAGCTGCTCAAAGGGTGCAATACTGACAAAGTTATTTACTTTGTAATACAACAAATATCATTTATAATTTACTAGAGATTTGTGTGGACATTGTCTCATTTCTAGTAAGATCCTGCACCAAAGAGCAATAGTACCAAATACAATTCCAAGCAGTTACAAACACCATGGTTGCAGAAGATATACATAAATTGATGGACATACCTGAAACACCAAAAAGAAAAATCATGAAAATACTTAAGAAACAAGCACCGAAGGCAGAAAAGATTAAACTACATGATTATGAATTTACAGAACAGTTTTGAAAAACCCATCTAATTGCAAAATATGCATAACATGAGATGTAAGGCTCCCCTCTGTATTGTTCAAAAACCTTGAAGCTGTTGGAATCATCCAATAATTGGAAGAGGTTACAAGCACTGCAGTCTATTCTATTCAACTGGAGTCTTATATACCACCCATCTCTCTATATAAAAGGCACCACCAATGTTCTATGAAGCCTCAAGACGGAAGTGTGAAGGGGGAGAGATATCTGGTTTCCCCATGAGTGTCTGCCCCACCCTCGCTCTCTCTGTAACAGGAAAACACAGCAAAGCACTAAATCAAATCGCTCTCTCTGTAACAGTGAAGGACTCAGAGGGGGGAGGGGAGAGAGGGCAGAGGGCAGGGACAGAGATATCCGGTTTCCCCGTGAGTGTCTGCCCCGCCCTCGCTCTCTCTGTAACACAAACAGTGAAGGAAAACACATCAAATCGCTCTCTCTCTGTAACAGTGAATGACTCAGAGGGGGGAGGGGGAGGGGAGAGAGGGCAGGGACACACACACTCCCACATGCACACAGAAGAAAACCTTGCTAGTCCCCGTTTCATTTGCATCAGAAACGGGGCTTTTTTACTAGTTTTCCATAAAGGATTCATAGCGGTTTACAATGAGGAAAGTGAAGCTCTTCACATAGAGCAAAGTGACATCTCAAGGTTTGATAGTAGGAAGAGAAAATCAGTTACACAGGTAGTCTGAAACTGTTGACATAATACCTAACTATTTGTCAAACAGATATGTCTTCAAGGCCTTCCTGAAGGATAATTAGGAGGATTTGTGTGTTAGATCTGGTTGTAACATATTCCATAGTTTCATCCCTGCAAAAGAAAAGGAATTCTCAATAATGGTTTTGAAGCAAATGCACTTCAGTGATGGAAAACCTAATTTCAGTGTTCTCAGAAAATCCAGTTCTGCTAGGGGATGACACAACAAGCAGTTCGCTCAATCCCTCTGAATTTGATCCGAAAATAGATTTGACAATTAAGCAAAGTACTTTGAAATTTATACGCTGATGAGTTGGCAACCAGTGGAGATCACGAATTGATGATGACACGCTGTCAAAGCAACCCAGTAAGCAAACAATCTGAATAGCAGTATTTTGCATCAGCTGTAGACAGGTGAGCAGTTTGCTTGAGATACGTGGAGGGGCATAATTGAAAGGGGCGCCCAAATGTTCCTGAGGACGTCCTCACAGGACATCTTGGCAAAGGGGCAGAGAAACACGTATTATCGAAACAAGATGTGCGTCCATCTTTCGTTTTGATAACAAGGTCAGGGACGCCCAAATCATGAAATTTAGGTTGACCTTAGAGATGGTCGTCCTTAGAGATGGTCATCCCCGATTTTCAGCGATAATGGAAACCGAGGACACCCATCTCAGAAACGACCAAATGCAAGCCCTTTGGTCATGGGAGGAGCCAGCATTCGTAGTGCAATGGTCCCCCTGACATGCCAAGACACCAACCGAACACCCTAGGGGGCACTGCAGTGGACTTCAGAAATTGCTCCCAGGTGCATAGCTCCTTTACCTTGTGTGCTGAGCCCCGCCAACCCCTCCCGAAAACCCACTCCCCACAACTGTACACCACTACCATAGCCCTTATGGGTGAAGGGGGGAACCTACATGTGGGTACAGTGGGTTGGTGGTGGGTTTTGAAGGGCTCACATTTACCACCACAAGTATAACAGGTAGGGGGGGGGTGGGCATGGGTCCTCCTGCATGAAGTGCACTGCACCCACTAAAACTGCTCCAGGGACCTGCATACTGCTGTCATGGAGCTGGCTATGATATTTGAGGCTGGCATAGAGGCTGGAAACATGATTTTTAATTTTTTTTAGGTGGGAGGGGGTTGGTGACCACTGGGGGAGTAAGGGGAGGTCATCCCTGATTCCCTACGGTGGTCATCTGATCATTTAGGGCACATTTTTGTTGCTTGGTCATAAGAAAAAAAGGACTAGGTAAAGTCGTCCCTTCTTTTTTCCATTATCGGTCAAGGACGCCCATGTGTTAAGCACGCCCCAGTCCCGCCCTCGCTACTCCTCTGACATGCTCCCGTGAACTTTGGTCATCCCTGCGACAGAAAGCAGTTGAGGACGCCCCAAATCGGCTTTCGATTATGCCGATTTGGGCGACTCTGTGAGAAGGATGGGCACTCTTCTCTTTTGAAAATAAGCCTGAAAGGTATAATGAATTGCAATAGTCTAATTGTGGTAGCAAAACTGCCTGGAATAGAATCCTAATGTTCTCCTTTTGAAATAGCGATCTGATTGTTCTTAGTTGTCTGAGTTCATAAAAAAATCTTTTGCTAAGAGGATTGTTCATCAAATCTCAGACTAGAATCTAGAATTATGCCCTCAAATGGTCTTCTATTTTTAGGATTTTTCCTAAGTTCAGTGTTATCGACATTGATGGAAGTGAACTGACCTCTCCAAACCAGAGTATTTTTGTTTTTTGTTTGTTTACCTTCAGGAAATATTTTGTAGCCCAGCCATCGATGACAGAAATGTGGTGCCTAATGGAATCTAAAGTGTCCTCAGATTTTTCCAATATCGGGCATAAAAGGAGAATATCATCTGCATACAATAATACAGTGATCCTTCTGTCTGACAAGTAGTTTTCCTAGTAAACTCAGGTAGATATTAAAGAGAGAAGGTGAGAGCAGTGAGCCCTGGGGAACCTCACATTATGGGCATCAGCTTGTTGATCTAATTTTCGGATATAATTCAAACCAGCTCAACACTTTCCTGGTAATGTCTATCTCATTTAGCAGGAAAAGGAGGACTGAGTGGAATTAGAAAAAGGTTCAAAGAGTGACCAAAATGATAAAGGGGATGGAACTCCTCTAGGATAAGGAAAGGCTAGAGGTTATAGCTCTTCAGATTGGAAAAGAGATGGATGAGGGGAGATATGATGATTATGATTGAGATCTACAAAATGCTGAGTTGTGTAGAATGAGTAGATGTAATTCGATTTTTTACTTGTTCCAAAAATACAAAGACTAGGAGACACTTAAGGAAGTTACACGGAAAATTCATTTAAAAACAAATAGGAGGAAATATTTTTTCACTCAACGAATAGTTAAGCTCTGGAACTCTCTGCCAGAGGATGTGGTAACAGTGGTTAGCTTATCTGGGTAAAAAAAAAAAGGTTTGGACAAGTTCCTGGAGGAATTGTCCATAGTCTGTTATTGAGACAGACATGGGGAAGAAACTGCTTGCTCTGGGATTGGTAGCATGGAATGTTGCCATGATTTGGGTTTCTGCCTGGTACTTGTGACCTGGCTGGGCTAGATGGACCATTGGTCTAACCCAGTATAGCTACTCATGTTCTTATGTGTGATTAGGTAATTAGGGAATGTACAATCTGGTATTTAGATATATGAATGAGACCTCCCTTTCATCTATAGATCTGAATTCAAAGCCCAAATCTAATGATAAATAATAGACACAAGGCTCAGATGTTATAAAAAAAAACCCAGAAAGCTTAGAATCAGGTAGAATAGTGGAAAAGTGACATCCCAGGAAAGCAGTAGGGAAATCTTGGGGACACTGCAGTGGACTTTATAAAATGTTCCCAGGTACACATCTCACCATTGCTCCCTTACCTTGTCTGATGAGCCCCCCCAAAAGCCACCCAAAAGCCACTACCCTCAACTGTACACCACTACCATAACCCTTACAGGTGAAGGGAGCACCAATACGTGGGTACAGTGGGTTTCTGGTGGGTTTTGGAGGGCTCACAGTTTCCTCCACAAGTGTAACAAAGTAGGGGGAGGTAGATGCCTGGGTCCACCTGTCTGCAGTGCACTGCACCACTACTAGACTAGTCCAGGGACCTGCATGCTATTCTAATTGACCTGAGTATAACATCTGAGGCTGGCAAGTAATTTTTTAAATCACATTTTTGGGGTGGGAGGGGATAGTGACCACTGGGGGAGTAAGGGGAGGTGATCCCCAAGTCCCTCCAGTAGTCATCTGGTCATTTGGGGCACCTTTTGTGTGGAGTAGAGGAGAAGCCTAGTGGTTAGAGTAGCAGACTTTGATCCTGGGGAAGTGGGTTCAATTCCTACTGCAGCTATTTGCATTAAAAACAGGTCTAGCTCAAAACATCCAAGTTTTAATCTTGACGTCTTTATTTCGTTCCATTATTGCTGAAAGATGTCCATGTCTTAGGAACGCCAAGTCCCACCTTAAACATGCCCCTGGCACGTCCCCTTGAGATATGGACATCCTTCTGATGGACTTCAGAGAAAGATGTCCAAAAAGAGGTTTTGACAATACTGATTTGGACGTTTCTGTGAGATAAACGTCCAAATGCTGACTTATGTCACTTTTTGGACGTCTATCTCTTTTGAAAATGAGCCTGATAGTCATTTAGTGTTTGAAAGTGACTCACTACACCATATATTTTTTCATTTTTTAATTTTTTTTTCTCCTTCAAAGGTGCCAAATTGTCCAAAGTTTTATGAACTGCATTGTCTCATATTTCTAACGCAGGGTTTTCAGGGTCTTGACATAATTTAAGTGAAATTGCTTTCCAGAAACTCAGTGGGTCCACTCCTCTCCTATTAAATTTAGTTTGAAGCTCTCTACTAGAGTGTGCCTGTATGTTAAAAAAACTTTAGATAAAGAAAAAGAAATTGTCTGACCAAATCAGTGGTTCCCATTTTAAATGGTTTAACGCTATAAAACTAGAATGTCTGGAATAGGCCACAAAATCCAGTTTTTGACCTCTTTGGTGTGTGGGTAACAGAGGGTCCAGGACTAGATTCAAGGAATCCAAAAACTGTAAAAAGTTCAGAATGATGAGTGAGTTGATTAAATTTGCATCTGGATTAGTGGAATCTTCTAAATGTAGATTTAGATCCCCAAGTAGTATCAGTTCCATAAATTGTGTGGTACAATATGTAATTCTTTCAAATAGCTTTGCTGAATAGTTTGCCAGGACATAGGTTGAGGAAAATGATCAAGAACCTGGTTGGACTGGGTGATGAGGGAGGGAAGATCTTGAATCCAATGGGGGATGGGAAGTCCAATGACTAGGGTCCTACCTGTCTGACATTGATGGCTGGATATCTCATCACCATTTGAAGTTAAATATGGCCAAGACTGAGCTTCTTATCTTTCCCCCTAAGCCCACTTATCTTCTTCGCCTTTTCTCTATCTCTATGGATAACACTCTCATCCTCCCTGTCTAATCAGCTCGTAACCTTGGGGTCATCTTTGACTCCTCTCTTTCTCTGTACATATTCGACAAACTACTAAAATCTGTCATTTAACTTAACAAACTACATATAGATGGATAGAAAGACACTGTTGCCATCTTTGCAAGGGGTTGTCCCATAAAGGTTATAGCAAAGCTGACGCTGAAGACGGCTTAGGGTAAGAAAAAGTATTCTGAATATCTAATGGATCACTGCATGAGAGTAGGAAAGTATGACGCTTATGTAGTGACCCTGGATACATTTCTTTTTGTTTTTTTGTAGGGGAGAGTCCTTGAGACAGCCCATTTACGGGCGAAACATGCATGTTGGACGTTTTTAACCCCCAGTCTGACACACACAAAAGATGAGTACTTATTACTTGAAGGAGTTAAAATAGTGTGTAATGTATTTTTGATGTATGGTAATCGGGTGAGCCGATGAAGAGGTGGGTACTGGATCCATTACTATTCTCACATATTAGTAATGAGCACTGCTGAGGTCACCATTAGAATTGATAAACGATATAAGTGATTATGAACTGTGATTTTGTATAAACTGAATAAGAGGGAACCTGTTTTAGAGTTGGATTTAACATAACATAACATAACATCACATAAGAGTAGCCATACTGGGTCAGACAAATAGTCCATCTATCCATAGAGTGGCCAAGCCAAGTAACAAGTACCTGGCAGAAACACAAATTGTGGCAATACTCTATACTACAAATCAAAGAAAAAAAGCACAATTAGCCTGCAATTAGGTGGGAAAATGTGGTATATAAATGAAACAAATAAATGAATAAATAAAACTAGACCTTCAAGACTGAGACAACAGGAGTCCTTTATTGTTGCAAGACTCGACATGGGCCGTGTTTTGCCGCAAGAAGCTCCAGCCTCAGGGGTCCGAGTTGAGTGTCAAATATACAAAGAAGGGAACACTGTGAGAACAGGTACCTAAGTTAAAATTAAACTCCTAAATTTAAAAACCGACTGCACTTCAGCACAAGCCTGTAACTAGGACCACTGAGGCAGGCACTTCTCGCGCCGAAACACGGCCCTTGTCTGGTCTTGCAACAATAAAGGACTCCTGTTGTCTCAGTCTTGATGGCTTAGTTGTGCTTTTTTCTTTGATTTGTTGTACTTGTGTGCTGTCCTACCCTCTATTTTGCCACTTTAAATACTCTATACTACAAATCCCAGGTAAGCAGTTGCTTCCCATGTCCGTCTTAATAGTAGACTATGGACTTTTCCTCCAGGAATTTGTCCAAGCCTTTTTTTAAACCCAGATACACTAACCGCTGTTATCACATCCTCTGGCAAAGAGTTCCAGAGCAGAATTATTTGTTGAGTGAAAAAATATTTCCTCCTATTTGTTTGAAAAGTATTTCCATGTAACTTCCTCGAGTGTCCCCTAGTCTTTGTACTTTTGGAACAAGTAAAAAATCGATTTACTTCTACTTGTTCTACACCACTCAGGATTTTGTAGACCTCAATCATATTTCTCCTCATCCATCTGTTTTCCAAGCTGAAGAGTCCTAACCTCTTTAGCCTTTCCTCATACGAGAGGAGTTCCATCCTCTTTATCATTTTGGTAGCTCTTCTTTGAACCTTTTCTTATTCTGCTATATCTTTTTTGAGATTCGGCGACCAGAACTGAACGCAATACTGAAGATGCGGACATACCATGGAGCGATACAAAGGCATTATAGTATTTTTGGTCTTGTTCACCATCCCTTTCCTAATAATTCCTAGCATCCTGTTTGCTTTTTTAGCTGCCACCGTACACTGAGCAGAAGATTTCAGCGTATTATCTACAACAACACCCAGATCTTTTTCTTGAGTGCTGACTCCAAGCTGGACCCTAGCATCAGATAACTATAATTCAGATTATTCTTTCCAATGTGTATCACCTTGCATTTGTCCACATTACATTTTATCTGCCATTTGGTCACTCAGTCTTCCAATTTCCTAAGGTCTTCCTGCAATATTTCACAGTCCATGCGTGTTTTAACAACCTTGAATAGTTTCGTATCATCTGCAAATTTGATCACCTCACTCGTCATTTCAATTTCTATATCATTTATAAATATGTGAAATAGCACTAGTCCCAGTACAGATCACTGCGGCACTCCACTGTTCACCCTCCTCCATTGAGAGAAATGATCATTTAACCCT
Source organism: Microcaecilia unicolor (assembly GCF_901765095.1). NCBI lineage: Eukaryota > Metazoa > Chordata > Amphibia > Gymnophiona > Siphonopidae > Microcaecilia > Microcaecilia unicolor. Next base: position 146,374,931 of record NC_044031.1, read on the forward strand.
ACCTTCTGTTTTCTGTCCAATAACCAATTCCTAATCCACACCAGAACATTGCCTCCTATCCCATGAGTCTAATTTTCTAAGGAGTTTCTCATGAGGAACTTTATCTAAAGCTTTCTAAAAATCTAGATACACTACATCAACCAGCTCACCTTTATCCACATGTTTATTCATGCCTTCAAAGAACTGAAGCAAACTGATGAGGCAAGATTTTCTTCGGCTGAACCCATGCTGACTCTGTCCCATTAAACCATGTTTGTCTATGTGTTCTGTACTTTTATTCTCTATAATAGTTTCCACTATTTTGCCCGACACTGATGTCAGGCTTACCGGTCTATAATTTTCCGGATCATCCCTAGAATCCTTTTTAAAAATCGGCGTCACATTGGCCACCCCCCAATCTTCAGTACTATGAATGATTTTAATGACAGGTTACATATTACTAACAGGAGATCAGAAATTTTATGCTTGAGTTCTTTGAGTACCCTTGAATGTATGCCATCCAGTCCAGATGATTTACTACTCATTAATTTGTCAATTTGACTCAGTACATTTTTCAAGTTCACTAAGATTTCTTTAAGTTCCTCCGCATCATCACCCTTGAAAACTATTTCTGGTACAGGCACATTTCTTACATCTTCTTCTGTAAAGACAGAATCAAATAATTAATTCAGTTTCTCCGCTATAGCACTATCCTCCCTGAGCACCCCTTTTGCTCCTTTATGGTGTAAAAGTCCCACTGATTCCCTTGCAGACTTTCTTCCTCTATAATATCACCAAGATTCATCCCTTCCTTTCTGAGCACACTACCAAAACCCTTATCCACACTCTCATCACCTCACGGTTAGACTACTAAAACTTGCTTCTAACAGGCCTCCCACAAAGCCATCTATCTCCTCTTCAATCTGTTCAAAATTCTGCTGCATGACTTACATTCCACCAGTGTCAATTCGCTCATAGTAGCCCTCTCCTCAGGTTACTTCATTGGCTCCTGATCCATTTCTGTATACAGTTCAAACTCCTCTTATTGACTTACAAGTGCCTTCATTCTGTAGCTCCTCAGTATCTCTCTACTCTTATCTCTCCCTACACTCCTCCCCAGGAACTCTGTTCATCGGGTAAATCTCTCTTATCTGTATCCTTCTCCTCCACTGCGAACTCCATATGCTTGGAATAGACTTCCTGAGTCAGTACATCAAGCTCCATCTCTGGCCATCCTCAAATCTAAGCTAAAAGCCCATCTTTTTGAGGCTGCTTTTAACTCCTATTCACTTGTTCAGTACCTATGTGTTTTATCATTCCCACCTTAAGTAATTCCCTTATCCCTTATTTGTCCTGTTTGTCTGTCCCTTACATGTTTAGTGTACAGCACTGTGTATATCTAGTAGTGCTGTTGAAATGATAAGTAGTAGTAACATAGTAACATAGTAGATGACGGCAGAAAAAGACCTGCATGGTCCATCTAGTCTGCCCAAGATAAACTCATATTTTGAATTTGTACCTGTCTTTCAGGGCACAGACCGTATAAGTCTGCCCAGCAGTATTTCCCGCCTCCCAACCACCAGTCCTGTCTCCCATCACCGGCTCTGGTACAGACCGTATAAGTCTGCCCTCCCTTATCCTAGCCTCCCAACCACCAACCCCTCTTCCCCCCACCTGCTCCACCACCCAATTTCAGCTAAGCTTCTGAGGATCCATTCCTGCTGCACAGGATTCCTTTATGCATATCCCATGCATGTTTGAATTCCGTTACCGTTTTCATCTCCACCACCTCCCGCGGGAGGGCATTCCAAGCATCCACCACCCTCTCCGTGAAAAAATACTTCCTGACATCTGTTTTGAGTCTGCCCCCCTTCAATCTCATTTCATGTCCTCTCGTTCTACCGCCTTCCCATCTCCGGAAAAGATTTTTTTGCGGATTAATGCCTTTCAAGTATTTGAACGTCTGTATCATATCACCCCTGTTCCTCCTTTCCTCCAGGGTATACATGTTCAGGTCAACAAGTCTTTGGTCATATGTCTTGGAACGCAAATCCCATACCATTCTCGTAGCTTTTCTTTGCACCGCTTCCATTTTTTTAACATCCTTCGCAAGGTACGGCCTCCAAAACTGAACACAATACTCCAGGTGGGGCCTTACCAACGACTTGTACAGGGGCATCAACACTTCCTTTCTTCTGCTGATCACACCTCTCTCTATATACAGTATTAGTAGTAGTAGTAATAGTAAGCTGGGAAAGAATGAAAATCAGAATGGGCAGGGAAAGAGAGATGGCTGTATATGCGGTTACATAAGTGCATAAGTATTGCCATACTGGGACACACCGATAGTCTATCAAGCCCAGCATCCTGTTTCCAACAGTGGCCAATCCAGGTCATAAGTACCTGGCAAGATCCCAAAACAGTACAATACATTTTATGGTGTTTACCCTAATTCCCAAGTCCATTTTAATAATGGCTGATGGACTTCTGTTTTAGGAAGCCATTCAAACCTTTTTTAAACCCTGATAAGCTAACTGCTTTTAATACATTCTTTAGCAATGAATTCCAGAGTTTAATTACACGTTGAGTGAAGATATATTTTCTCTGATTTATTTTAAATGTACTACTTTGTAGTTTCATTGTATGCCTCCTAATCCTAATATTTTTGGAAAGAGTAAACAAGCAATTCAAGCTTACCCATTCCATTTCACTCATTATTTTTTAGATCTTTATCATATCTCTCTTCAGTCGTCTCTTCTCCAAGCTAAACAGCCCTAGCCACTTTAGCCTTTCCTCATATGGAAGTCATCCCATCCCCTTCATCATTTTTGGCGCTGTTCTCTGTACCTTTTCTAATTACATTATATCTTTTTTGAGATGCATTGACCAGAATTGCACACAATCGAGGTGCGATTGCACCATGGAGCAATATAAAGGCATTATAATGTCCTTACTTTTATTTTCCATTTCGTTCCTAACAATACTTAACAGTCTATTTGCTTTCTTAACCGCTGTGATATACTGAGAAGAAGGTTTCAACATATTATCAACGATGATACCTAGATCCCTTTCCTGGTCGGTGACTCCTAACGTGGAACCTTGCATCACTTAGCTGTAGTTCGGATTCCTCTTTCCCACATGCATCACTTTGCATTTGCTCATATTATACGTCATCTACTATTTGGATGCCCAGTCTCCCAGTCTTGTAAGGTCCTCTTGTAATTTTTCACAATCCTCTTGCGATTTAACAATTTTGAATAACTTTGTATTGTCAGAAAATGTAATTTCCTCGCTAGTTACTCCCATCTCTAGATTTATAAGATGTTAAAAAGCAATGGTCCCAGCACAGACCCCTAGGGAACCCCACTATCCATCCTTCTCCATTGACAATACTGACCATTTAACTAGTTACAAGTTCATTTGCTCAAAATACACATTTTCCCCAGAATTCTATAAAAGTCAATTGTCCGTGCAAATTAGGACACTTGCCCAATTTCCATGCCCAATTTAATTGAATAAAAAGCCAATTAGCTTTGATAATGGAGATCTTAAACAAGAATTAGTGGTGTTACATGGATTTAATTAAAATTTAATCATGTAAATTTAGGCATGGTTCCAAAAAGGGGGCATGGCCATGGGAGGGTCATGGGCGGATAGAGGGGTGTTCCTTTAATTTATGCACGTTGTTACAGAATAAAGAAGATCTGCACTTAATTTAGGCACTCGGATTTACATCAAGGTCTCATTGGTTAGTCATGGTTCCCAGCACTAAGCGCTATTCTATCAATGATGCCTAGCTTCAAATGCCGTTTATAGAATAGCGATAAGTGCTATTTTTTTTCATCGCCAATTTTTTAGGCACCATTTATAGAATTTTGTCCTCTGTGTGTAGGCATTCCAATGGGTGGACTTGGGATATGTACATCCATGTATAAAACACACGCACAGATTTACATCTGACTTGGAGCAGGTATGTGTGGGCACCTAATGGATGCTTATTTTATAAAGACACAAAAGGACCCTTTTAGTAAGTCTCTAAGATGCTTATTATATATGGGCTTCTTAGTGTTTAGCACTTGCTAAATCCGGTAGTGTGCCTTAGTAAAATTTTTTAAAAATACGTTTCTGTATTATTTTAAAAGAAAAAGAAAACCACACACGATTATACCAGTGGAAAAGACATGGTTATAACTGGATAGGAGGAATTTGATTAATTTTAATTTCTCTATGTATGTACGTATGATGATCCACTTTCTCTCATGTTATAAAGTATTAAAGTAGCACTGGTATTTTTTTTTTTTTGGGGGGGGGGGATTTGCTTTGTGGTTATATCAGATTATGGGGCCCTTTTATGAAAGGGCGGTAAGAGTTGCACCATGGTGATTTGGCCTACTGTCGGGCTTGCCCAGGAGTCCAGTGGTAGTTCCAGCTTTCCTGTGCACCATTTCCAGTGCTAGAAAATGCACTTTCATTTTCTAGTGCCAGGAGGTATGCCCAGTGGTAATAGGGCAGCACGCCGGGTTACTGCCTAATTAGGAGGCAGTAAGGGCTCTACCAGTAAATGGCTGCATGCAATCGTTTAATTACTACACAGCCATTTACTGCTTCCTGTGGAAAAAAATACTTTTACTACCAGCGGTAAAAGATGGCCTTGGCATGTGGCAATCCCGTACGCTGAGGCCGCTGTGGACCACCTTTTACTTCTGTTTGGTAAAAGGGCCACTATTTGATGTCCTTATTATTTGACAGCACCTTTATATAATAAACATTAAATGGGGACCATTTTCAATTGTTTTTTTTTCAGACAGCTTGTTATAAAATTTCCCTCCACCTCAATTATAAGTTGCTATAAAGAATATGGATAATCTTTTCAGTGATTGGCACTATGTCTAGTTATAATACATGGGTAGTATAATTAGAATAATTACTTTCTAAAAGAAGCAAAAAAAAAAAAAAAAAACGAAAAAAACAACCTCTTGCTCAGAATTTTTTTTAATTTCAACTAAAACTTGAAATGATTCCATTAAAATGTTCCCACCTTATCTATAATGCCATGGCCAACGACAGGAAACTACAAATACAAATGTTTCAAATGCAGGAAAACTACATAGGAAAATTGTATTTCCTTGCATTAAACTAAGAAAGAATACACACAAACAAAAGAAATGCTGTACTCTAGTCCTGTCTTATCAAAGATCATACGAGCATAGGATTATTAAGATGACTATTATGAAGGAAACGGATCATGAAGGAACTGGTGCATTGAGATAACACATTTCCAAACTATACATATCATTTTTATACATGTATTTACTAATTTATTTTTCATAAGATGTGGGATTTTCTGGCTCTAACATTCTGACTCATAATTAATTTAGATTTCCTCATTACATGAGTTAACTATGAATTTTATTGATCTTTATTAATTGAATTCATTTCTCTGCATGCAATTATCCACTACAGTAGTCTGTAAAATCCATTAATGGTAATTTTACTTTTGGTGTATTTTTCCAACCACATCTGCCAGTGCTGATTGCACTGTAAATCTCAGCTGTCATTTCCAGATTCATCTAATATGCAATTAGTGTATTTCCCTTTTATTGTCTTGCATAATCTCTCTATAGACTGAGACTCATGCTTCTGTGAAGCTAGCACCTTTGCTGTTCTCAAGATCCAGAGACTGTAAGCATGATAGCCAGGGGCAACTTCATTTTAAAAAAGCCCCAAATCCAAGAAGAGTATGAATATTACTAATAATAATGATAGCAATAAAGTTGTATATCAATAATTGTTGTCCAATATAATTCTATTATATATAAGAAATGTGCACGGAACTTCTATACTGTGTAATTTCAAGGGGGCATGGACAGGGACATTTTGGGGGGGGGCATTCCAGGAGTATTCCCAGAATTTACTCACATTGTTACAGAATACACTTGATCTATTCTGTAACAATAGCAATGGCCCTTAATGTTCTAGTAGGAGGATTTAAATTGTCTTGCACCCTTAACATACTAGATCATTGTATATATCAAACTGAACCTAACAAAATCATTATTTAAAAACCTGTTTTTTAAGGAACTATGGAGAATGTTTGATAGCCTTTGAGGGGCATAATCGAACGCGAACGCCTATCTCCATGGGAGTTTATCTCCGAGAACGGGTCCGTGAAGGGGCGGACCGAACCGTATTTTCAAAAAAAATGGACGTTTTGGAGCTGGGCGTTTGTTTTTTTTAGCAATAATGGAAACTAAAAACGCCCAGCTCAAAAACGTCCTAATCCGAGCCATTTGGTCGTGGGAGGGGCCAGGATTGGTAGTACACTGGCCCTCCTGATATGCCAGGACACCAACTGGGCACTCTAGGTCAGTGCGGTGGACTTCAGAAAAAGCTCCCACATGCATAGCTCCCTTACCACGGGTGCTTAGCTCCCAACCCCCTCCCCCAAAACCCACTACCCACAAATGTACAACACTACCATAGCTCTTAGGGGTGAAGGGGGCACCTACATGTGGGTACAGTGGGTTTTGGAGGCCTCCCATTTACCAGCACAAGTGTTACAGGTGGGGGGGATGGGCCTGGAGCCACCTGGCTGAAGTGCACTGCGGTACCCACTAAAAGTGCTCCAGGGACCTGCATACACGCAGGCGTCTAGGACTTGTTGCTGCTGTATAACATTGGCACACCAGTTGACACCTGAAGACTAATCTCTCTGAAAATGTCCTTTATTGGAATAAGCACGTTTACTCACAGTTAACTGCAGAGGTTGTGCCCCACTGGCAACGAGTCTCGCTGGTACTGAGATTAGCAGTAGGTCAGAGCTGGCAGAATGCTGTACAATGCCCTCTTTCAGCCACATTCAAGGTAAGAACTAAGTTCTGTAATGTGGCTAACACAGGAAAGGGAACTAAAACTGGCTTACAAAAATGGCCACTACCGCATGGACTACAACAGGAAACAAAACAGGGCACACTCTGACCCAGTAGGCAGGGGGAAAAGCACCATGGGAGAAGAGCCTACCAACTACCAACATCGTGAGACTGTAACACAAGCTAATGAAATCACGGAGCCCAATACCCTACACCCACCACAATGCAATGCTGATGTGACCCTGTAGTTCTCCCGAGAGCCACATCTGACCCAGGGAAAAGTTGTGAGAGGATCGAACACATTCTGCTGTCATGGAGGTGGGTACGACATTTGAGGCTGGCATACAGGCTGGGAAAAAAGTTTTTAAAATGGGGTTTTTTTTGGTGGGAGGGGGTTAGTGACCACTGGGGGAGTCCGGGGACGTCATCCCCGATTCCCTCCAGTGGTCATCTGGGAAGTTGGGGCACTTTTTTGGGACTTGTTTGTGAAAAAAAAGGGTAAAAAAAAAAGTGACCCAAAATCGCGGTTAAAACGCCTTTTTTTTCGATTATCAGCTACAGACGCCCATCTCTCCTCGGCTGATAACCATGCCCCAGTCCCACCTCCGACAGGCTCCCGTCAACTTTATTCATTTCTGCGACGGAGTGCAGTTGGAAACGCCCAAAATTGGCTTTCGATTATACCGATTTGGGCACCTTTGCGAGAAAAACGCCCATCTCCCGATTTGGGTCGAAATATAAGCGTTTTTCTCTTTCGATTATAAGCTGGTTTATCAGGCAACCAGTTTGAATGTAGGATTCTTATCCCATCATATAAAGCCATTCCCAGGAAAGAACAAGTGATAACAGAATTAACGGTTTCTAATATCCATGCACCACAGAGGTAAAGCGAGGCATGAGGCCAATGGTGAATGCCTATTTGACCACAATATCTTATGAAATATGAAATTCTTTTTTTTTACTTTATTTTTAATTATATGTGTTTAAAAAAACAACAGTAATAAAACAAATAAGAAGATATACAAAAATGAGGGAATACAGTATTCCTAGGATGGGCGGGACAAATTGCTTGTTCTTTTGGCCGCTGTCGGTGACAGAGTGCTGGGCTCGATAGACCCTTGGTCTGTCCCAGCATGGTGATGCTTATGTACTTAACCAATTATCATACAAATCTCAATATACCACATTATGGAGGAGTGCAGCCTAACACAGAGATACTGCCATCGCTATTGAAAAAATAAAATAAATAAATCTACAACTTATAACATTAATTAATGCTCAATTACTTGCTCATTTAACAAAAAAGCCTCAGGTTCCGGGTTCATGACCCCCCGACCCCCCTCAGCTATTGAACCTTAGCCTATTCACTGGCCATTCTCCAAAAGTGCACTGGAGCCACCTCTACCACCTCCATCTGTCTTGCCATTAGATTTTTTAAATGAATGTTAAAACTATTTGCATACTTTTCCTTTCCTTTCCCATAATTGGTACCTTGATAGGAAATATATCTGCACAAGGTAAAAACATAAATGGGACCACATAAAACACAGTCCTATCTTTATGCAGGAACCCATGGTTGGTTAAGTTCTGAATATTGACTTAACCAGCTACCGGATAATCAATGTCGAAGCCCGGTTATGGCCCGGCATAAAATAGTTGAGAATAATGCCAGCAGCAGTAAGCAAAGCACTCACTGCCCACTGGATGAATATTTATCCTATCCAATGCATTCTATATACTGCACCTAGCATTCTGCGCCAAAATCCAAGTGGATTCTATAACAACGCAAGTAACTTAATTGGCTTAATAAGCCAATCACCGTTAGTAACAGCATTTAACAAGCAATAATGAGCACTAATTGACAATAATTAGAATTTACGTACACAAATCGGGGGCCCTTTTACAAAGGCTCACCAAGAACTGGCCTGCTGCAGTGTAGGTGCATGTTTTTGGCACACACCGGACCCTTATTGTACCACATCTGGAAAAAAAGGGATTTTTTAAATGGGCTGGAAAATGGACGTGTGGCAAAATGAAAACAAGCGTGTGTCCATTTTCAGCCTGAGACCTTATCACCACCCATTGACTTAGTGGTAAGGTTTCACGTGCTACCCAGGTGGTAAGCATGCAGCACATGCCAACTGCCATTTACTGCTGGGTAGGTACTCCGTGCTAGAAAATAGAAAATATTTTCTACCGTGTGTTTTTGGCATGTGTCAAATTCGGAATTACCACCTGAGGGACACACTAGCTGGGTGGTAATGCCTATTTGGTGCACACTGGATGCGCGTCGGCTCTTACGTGCCTTTGTAAAAGGGCCCCTAAGCATTCTGTAATGCAGAGCGCCTAAATTTTACTATGTGCATGCAAAAAGGGGTGTGGTCATGTGCGAGGAAATGGGCATTTCATGGATGTTCCAAAATTTGCATGCATAGATATAGAATATGACCCACTGTGCCTAAATCTACGTGCTGAGATTTACACCATGTTTTCATTGGTATAAATGAATGTGCGTAGTTTTAGGCGCTAGGATGCCAACTAAGCGTATTCTATGTACCATGTCTAAATCTAGGCACCGCTTATAGAACATGCTTAGGTGGAAATGGTTTCCACGTGGATTTTTTTATGCACCATATATAGAATCCCCCCTATATGTGTATCTCCTATTTTACAATGGAAACATATGTGTAGTTCAAAATATTTCCCCATTGGCTTTTGCGTCTCCTTTGAGGCATACATAAGTTTTTATAAAATGCCTGTTTCAGACTGGACTTGAAACAAGCAATTGAGTGCTTAGTCCTCTGGTACTTTACTTAGCATTCAAAAAATTAAAATTTAGGACTTTGTAGCCTGATTGGCTGGGTGGCAATTACACATATATAAGTGCTGAATAGAGTCACTTATGTGTATAAATGGTGATACTATAAACAAAAGCCCTCCACCTAAATCTTTGTATGGATTCCCACTTCAGGCACAGGCAGCTCCTTGTGACTCTGGGCAAGTCACTTAACCCTCCATTGCCCCATGTAAGCCACATTGAGCCTGCCATGAGTGGGAAAGCACGGAGTACAAATGTAACAAAAAAATATAATAGATACAAGATTTTGGTGGAGGAATTTTGTTTATCATTGGGTTTTTCTTTTGACTCTATTTCCCTTATTGATTTGTATATACAGTATGCTGATACTTACACGTAGAAGTTGCTGAGTTATGCTGCTTTTTTTGGTCTATGTGAATTCAGTGCTCCTATGTAAGTGTCATCAAACGCTCACGTATTTAGCTGTCATTCTTATCCTTTTTTTTAAACGAAAGATTCTGAATTCTGCAGAATCTTTTATAAAATACCGGAGAAACTGTCCCAACCTGGAGATTCCTTCAATACTTGATGAAAAATGGTTTTTAACTTATTTACACCTGAGATCCACATTCACAAATTAAATTTATTGAACAGATTACGGCCATTTCAAGCAATATACTTGCATCTATAAGACAATACCTTTGACTTATTAGAAAGGCAATCAAAGAGGGTTATGAAAAATTTGTTAATAAAAAGAACTGAATCAGACTTACCTCTGGCTTGTAGTCCTGGACCACAAGTCTCCTGTGCGCCAGGGCTGTCCTGACGGATATACCAAGGTACCAGCTGGCATCTTCGCCATTTATGTGTCTTCCACCTGTGCGAAAGGAAAGGACCAATATCTCACAATGCTTACAGGTTTAGATGTAGTAAAGTCCACATCAAAGAAAAAAATGTGTAAAGATCCCTATTGGCACTGATCTATATTCCTATATTTAGCACTGAAAGAGAGGACTTCTTGAAATTTTGGAATTGCATGTTAGTTGCAAGTCTCAATTAGGCAAGGAAACGTGTCATGCTTCAGGGCTCAGCAATAAAATATAAGAAATACATTTTATTTATCAGCAGTTAAGGTTACCAGCCTGTAGCAAAAGCTCTGGCTTTTAAGGTCTGTGGTCCTCTTGTTTGGAAAGAATGTTCCTATAAGAGCTCACCATTCACCAAAATAACTCTCAGGATCATTGACATTGGTTAATATGAAACATATTGACCAATGTTAGGGTGGATTTTTAATTAAGCTCATTCTTTTTCAGTATTAGTTCAAGACAAGGTACATTCATTTACTGTAGTTATTCCCCTGTCTCCAAAGATCTTAGAATCTATGTTATACCTGAGGCAAAGGAGGAATAAGTGATTTCCCAAGGTCTCAAAGAACATGAGTGGGATTTGAGAACACTGGCTTCCATGGTTTGCAGCCCACTGCTCTAACTTATAGGCTAATCTTACAGTAATAAGAGAGCAAGATAGAATTAGTAAAAGGTAGACCAATTATGATTTATAATGAAATAGGAACAGGCACTGTTGCCTAACCCATGATAAACAATGGAGGAGTGGCCTAGTGGTTAGGGTGGTGGACTTTGGTCCTGGGGAACTAAGGAACTGAGTTCGATTTCCACTTCAGGCACAGGCAGCTCCTTGTAACTCTGGGCAAGTCACTTAACCCTCCATTGCCCCATGTAAGCCACATTGAGCCTGCCATGAGTGGGAAAGCGCAAGGTACAAATGTAATAAAATGGTATAAATACAATAATTTTCATTTAGCTCATAGTCAATGTACTACAACATCTCAATCTGGGAGATCTAATTCTACCCTCCTTGTTAACTAGAGGTGTAAAGATTTGACACTGAATAAGATGGGTTTTGTCCAAATAGATCAACAGTCCCTTCCTCTTCTAACAGTAGCTACTCAACTTGAAGATCTCCTAAGGAGCAGCTTAGCTGAGAACAAAGTGCTCACCCCCCAGACCCATGCCTTCCACGCTGTGTACAAAGCTTGACTGATTTCTTTCCTTTTCGCTTGTGCTGCATGGATAGCATAGCAAAGAGACCTTTCAGCCATAAAGATATATAGCACACACTTTGATGCAGATGATGCAATCTGAGGGAAAGCAATGGCTGGGCCTGAGACCATCCAGCTCATCTGGAGAGCAGTTGGAAAATAGTAAACATATGTAAAAATAATTCCCAAAATAAACAGAATCCAGTGTTTCAAAAAGTCTATCCTTTCCTATATTTCATTGCAACATGGTGAATGATGGCATACAATGGCCTATGTAGTCTTCCTAATAAGGTGGTTAGGGTTGTAATTGCTACTCCGTGCAGTTTATTCCCATTTGCCCTTCAAAGGCACATTACTATTTCTATGTGCTCGCCGTGTGAGGAAGCTCCTGTAATGGCTGCAAATGAAGGAGTTGTTTTTTTCTGTTCCTCCCATTCCCCTAGCTGGGTTGTGCCGAATTACTTCTAGAACAATGATTTAACTTTTTATTAAATATATACACTACTAGAAGTAGCATAGTAAAAGAGTAGAATATTTTGATCTATTGTAATGCCACCTGTGGTCTTTATCCTTTGTGTATTTTTTTGGTTCTTTTTGAAAGATTGTAATTTGTAACATTTTGTTCCTTTTTTGAAATTTAGGTTGGCTTCTCCTTCTTTGTTGTGGGCTTACTAAGGGCCCTTTTACTAAAGCTTATCATACGCTAACAGTCATTAGCATGAGCTAAATGCTGTACATCCTATTTTATACCTGTTGGCCATGCTAATGTCTGTTAGTACACACTAAATTTTAGTAAAATGACTCGTAAATGTATTCAGGGATTGATAATGTTTTCTGTCTGTGTTCTTGGAATCACCATTGGAGAATGGAATGTGAGAGCACACTACCATGCTGGAATCTCCAATCTATTAACGAACAAACTGGAGACAATTAGGTATAATATGGTTGCTCTGTGTGAGTGAGATGGAAAAGAAGTGGAGAAATAGATGATGAAAAGATTTCATCAGGTGGACACATGCATAAATATGAATTCAGAATGACACTAGGGAAGTGAACAACATAGAAATTGATGAAATACAATACAATAAGTAAAAGAGTGATGCAAACTAGATTCCGAGGTTATCCAAGGAATATAAAAGAGACCAACTTGAACACTATATATGCACCAACCAACGAAAGTGATAAGCAGATACTATAACATTTTTTATGAGCAGTTTGAAGACGCAATGGAAGGTACACTGAAGAGTGAACGGCTCCCAGACTTTGCAAAGCAAGACAGTCTGTATGTGGCAAACACCAAGTTCCAGATACAGGAAAGCATAAGTGGACATGAGGCACTGTTGTCCTGGAATATGTAGTCACCTGGAAAAAGCTTCTCGTCTGATAGAATCATGCACTTCTGCAGTATCTTGATGTATTCCTTGGCATTTACCATGCTGTTGATGATTTGTAGATATCACAGCACTACTTGCTGTCATGCAACTCAAGCCATGATGGACACATTCAAACACTCTGGATTGCATTCTTCAACTGGAAATCATCTTAAATATGTGCAAGCCTGGTCTCCAAAGAGGCAGAAAGTGCTTTCATCACTGAATAGTTCCTCCCCTAGTGTCCATGTGTATATATGTCCAGCATCCTCCCACCCCACAACATATGCAGTCTGGTATCTCTCTCGCTTTTCCTCCACCCCAAGGTCCGGTATCTCTTTCACTCCCCCGCCCCCATACTCTGCACTGCTGCTGAAATTCTCTGACTTTCTGTCAGCATCAGCTCTCAAGACAGCCTTACCCATTGCTGGCCTTGTCTAGCCTCAGTTTATGCCTTTCTAACTTTTCATCTGCCTGTGGCTTATTTTGAATTAATATTCAATAAGCTTTGCAGAAGGAAAACACAGGAAGATCACAAGTGAATCACATGGTTATAATGTCTTTCATGTCTAAGTCAACAGTCCAAATCTGGGTCAAGTTGGTAGTGCTGACAGTCAATATCATTTGAAATTGGAGGCCTACGTGAAATAAATTGTGGGTCTCAATCCAGTTCACAGTGGATGGGTGTTCAGATCATGACAAGAAATAACACCATAATTTAGTACTAATTAGCACCACTGCTGGCAATCTTTGAAAAGAGACCAGGAATCACACAGGCATGAAGACCAGCCACCTGATATTCATCCCATAGCAGTAAGCAACATCTAAGTCACTCACAGCCACAGGCTGAAATGACCTTGGATATTCAATGCAGGGATATACGCGGCTGCTGGCACTGAATATCCTGGTCTCATAGGACACCTGGAAGTTAACTGGGCACCAGCCAATATTCAGACTGGCGCCCGGTTAACTTCACCACATACAGTTAGGACAGCCTTTTTGCGCTCCTAATTTTATTTGGTTACTTAGCCGGTTATTGGGCTCAAAATCACTGCTAACCTTCTTAGTTCGCCCTCTGCCCATGCCCCACCCCTAGCCTGTCCGTAACCTAGCCGGTTAGGGGATGGTGGTTAGCAAGGACATTAAACAGCACCAGTTAAGTGCCAATGAATATCCCCAGATAGCCTTGGGCAAGCCATGTAAATGGCCAGGAGCCTCTCCTGGTCAATTAAATTGTTTTTAATATTTGGCCTCTAAATATCATCCTTCCTGTTCAGATGGTCCCCTCTATTCATGATTAAGAAAAATTGCATAATTGAAGGGGTGGGAGAAGTTCACACTACTATATCTGTGTTGCGCTAGCTCAGTGAATAGACAGGTAATTTTGTTTCCAGTGCTGTCGATCTGTCAAGTTTCAAGAGCATTTGCAAGAAATCCCTCCCTCCCCCTAAAAATAAAGAAGAAAATGAAACCTTGTTTTCTTGAATGATTTTACCTGTAACTATTGCAGATTTTAGGAGACTCGCATTCTTTTTCTTCATATAAAGTGTCAGGACAGTCACGACCACCATAGGAAGGGAACTGAAGGATAACACGGTGGCGAGATTGTTTTCTCACTGTACTATCACCTGCAAAGAGCAATGTCAGGACTTTTATTTTCTCATCTCAATCCTTGGAGTAGATTACAAAAGCACTAGTATAGCGACATAGTTAACACACTTGTCAGTGTTACATGAGACAGGTTGCAAAATAGAAAAACAATACTTTCTACCAGAATTAGGCTAACCCAGTGGTTTCCAAACCTGGTCCTGGAGACACCCCAGGCCTTGGGAACCACTGGGCTAACCTATCGGAAAATATTCTCCCCCCCCAATATTCAGCCAGCAGTGGTGAGCATTTTGCTGCCTGCTGCTGGCATTATTCCTGGATATTCAATGTCCGGTCATGTCTGGGCTTCGGCATTATATATCTGTTTTTTTCTGAGCTGGTTTACCTGTGGAGGGGCATAATTGAATGGGGCGCCCAAGTTTTCATGAGGGCGTCCTTGCAGAACGGCCCCGCAAAGGGGCGGGGAAACCCGTATTATCGAAACAATATGGGTGTCCATCTTTTGTTTCGATAATAGGGTCGGGGACGCCCAAATCTCAACATTTAGGTTGACCTTAGAGATGGTCGACCTAAATGTTGAAATGGTCGACCTTAGAGATGGTCGTCCCTGGTTTTCGGCCATAATGGAAACCGAGGATGCCCATCTCAAAAACAACCAAATCCAAGCCCTTTGGTCATGGGAGGAGCCAGAATTCGTAGTGCACTGGTCCCCCTGACATGCCATGACACCAACCGGGCACCCTAGGGGGCACTGCAGTGGACTTCAGAAATTGCTCCCAGGTGCATAGCTCTCTTACCGTGTGTGATGAGCCCCCCTCCACTCCCCACTCCCCACACCTCTACACCATTACCATAGCCCTTATGGGTGAAGGGGGGCACCTACATGTGGGTACAGAGGGTTTTGGAGGGCTCACATTTACCACAGGTAGGAGGGGATGGGCCTGGGTCCGCCTGCCTGAAGTGCAGTGCACCCACTAAAACTGCTCCAGGGACCTGCATATTGCTGTCATGGAGCTGGGTATGACATTTCAGGCTGGCATAGAGGCTGGCAAAAAAAACTTTTAACGCTTTTTTTGGTTGGGATGGAGTTGGTGACCACTGAGGGAGTAAGGGGAGGTCATCCCCAATTCCCTCCGGTGGTCATCTGGTCAGTTCAGGCACCTTTTTGAGGCTTGGTTGCAAAAATAAAAATGGACCAAGTAAAGTCGGCCAAGTGCTCATCAGGGACGCCCTTCTTTTTTCCATTATCGGCCGAGGACGCCAATCTCTTAATCACGCCCCACCCCTGCCTTTGCTACGATGCCGACATGCCCCCGGGAACTTCGGTCGTCCCCGCGACGGGAAGCAGTTGAGGATGCCCAAAATCAGCTTTCGATTATGCCAATTTGGGCGACCCTGAGAGAAGGATGCCCATCTCCTAATTTGTGTCAGAAGATGGGCACCCTTCTCTTTTGAAAATAAGCCTGATAGCCGGTTAAGTCAATATTCAGCACTTGACCACATAAGCCGAACTGGTTCAAGATAGGACTACTATTTATGCAGCTTGATATAAGTGGTGTACTTTTGCAGTGAGGGTCTCTGCCCCTGGAGCGCCCACAAGATAGCCACTTTTGAATTTGGTGCCAAATGGTTATTTTCAGCAATTATCACTGAAAATGTCTGGATAGCCATGAAACGATTTAACTGGTCGGCGGCCGTTTCCAGCTGTTTAACTTGTCTTGAATATTGGCCGGACTGTTTTCTGAAAAAAAAAATCACTTATCTGGAGACGAAATTTTGTCAGATTATTTTGATTATATAGAAACTGCCTCATGAATTGGGCCCAATGTATCAAAGAGGCTTTCTACTTGGAATCTCTGGGAAAAATCCTTAGGGATGAATATTAAGCCAGCATGGTGACCTGATAAGCTAAACACCAGCTGTGGTGTTTACCTCAGTACATGTGGAGGGGCATAATCGAACGCGAACGTCTATCTCCATGGGCGTCTATGTCCGAAAACGGGTTCGTGAAGAGGCGGGACAGACTGTATTTTTGAAAAAATGGACGTTTTTCAGCTGGGCGTTTGTTTTTTTTAGCGATAATGGAAACTAAAAACGCCCAGCTCAAAAACGTCCTAATCCGAGCCATTTGGTCATGGGAGGGGCCAGGATTCGTAGTACACTGGCCCCCCTGATATGCCAGGACACCAACTGGGCACCCTAGAGGTCAGTGCGGTGGACTTCAGAAACAGTTCCCACATGCATAGCTCCCTTACCACGGGTGCTGAGCACCCAACCCCCTCCCCCAAAACCCACTACCCACAAATGTACAACACTACCATAGCTCTTAGGGGTGAAGGGGGCACCTACATGTGGGTACAGTGGGTTTTGGAGGCCTCCCATTTACCAGCACAAGTGTTACAGGTAGGGGGGGATGGGCCTGGGTCCACCTGGCTGAAGTGCACTGCGGTACCCACTAAAAGTGCTCCAGGGACCTGCATACATGCAGGCCTCTAGGACTTGTTGCTG
The DNA here is from genome assembly GCF_901765095.1 of Microcaecilia unicolor. Lineage (NCBI taxonomy): Eukaryota > Metazoa > Chordata > Amphibia > Gymnophiona > Siphonopidae > Microcaecilia > Microcaecilia unicolor. The sequence goes on from NC_044031.1 coordinate 146,392,121, forward strand.
CTATATAACATTGGCACACCAGTTGACACCTGAAGACTAATCTCTCCGAAAACGTCCTTTATTGGAATAAGCACGCTTACTCACAGTTAACTGCAGATCAGAGGTTGTGCCCCACTGGCAACGAGTCTCGCTGGTACTGAGATTAGCAGTAGGTCAGAGCTGGCAGAATGCTGTACAATGCCCTCTTTCAGTCATATTCAAGGGAAGAACTAAGTTCTCTAACGTGGCTAACACGTGAAAGGGATCTAAAACTGGCTTACAAAAATGGCCACTACCTCATGGACTACTGGAAACAAAACAGGGCACACTCTGACCCAGTAAGCAGGGGGAAAAGCACCATGGGAGTAGAGCCTACCAACTACCAACATCGTGACCATTTGCCACAAGCTAGTGGAATCACAGAGCCCAATACCCTACACCCACCACAATGCATTGCTGATGTGACTCTGCAGTGTGCATAACAGAAAAGGTGTCACACTCACCCGAGAGCCACATCAGAACCAAGGAAAGGCTGTCACAGGATAGAACACATTCTGCTGTCATAGAGGTAGGTACGGCATTTGAGGCTGGCATACAGGCTGGAAAAAAAGTTTTTAAAGTGGGGTTTTTTGGTGTGAGGGGTTAGTGACCACTGGGGGAGTCCGGGGAGGTCATCCCCGATTCCCTCCAGTGGTCATCTGGGCAGTTGGGGCACTTTTTTGGGACTTCGTGAAAAAAAGGATAAAAAAAAAAGTGACCCAAAATCGCTGTAAAAACGCCTTTTTTTTTCAATTATCAGCTAGACGCCCATCTCTCCTCGGCTGATAACAACGCCCCAGTTCCGCCTTCACCACGCCTCTGACACACCCCCATCAGCTTTACCCGTTTCCACGACGGATTGCAGTTGGAAACGTCCAAAATCGACTTTCGATTATACCGATTTGGGCGCTCACGGGAGAAAGACGCCCATCTCCCGATTTGGGTCGCAATATAGGCGTTTTTCTCTTTCGATTATAAGCAGGATAGTCAGCACTGCTATCTGTATAGGTCAGTGGTTCCCAGTCTTTATATGCCTGTGACCCTCATGATTGCAGCCAAATAAAATTGTGTGACCCCCACTGGAGGTCCAGAATAATGATGTACCAATGGAGACCCCACCTAGGTTGTAACCCCAAAAGCAGGTTCTGTGACTGTATTTGGGGTCCTCACTCACAGTTTAGGCAGCTCTGGTATAGGTGAAGGTGATGAATAAACAGATAGTGACATCACAGGGTTGGCACTATCTATTTAATTCAGCAGACCTAAACTAAAGTTATAAATTATCCAGGGGAAGGGTAATTATATAACTGGGCACCCACATTTACATGCCCCATGTGTGAGTAAACTTACCTAAGCACAAAAGCGCACACTTACCAGCAAAAGTGCTTGCTGGGCATCTGAGCGCTGTTCTGTAACAGTATGCGTAAGTGGCGTAGTGCATAAATGCAAGGGGGGCGTCATCATGGTTGGGACACAGGCATGAATCCTACTTTACTTGCATAACTTATAGATTCCATGGTGTAAATGCAGGTTCTCAATGAAAGGTGCACCAATGCCAAGACACTATAGTATTCTATAACAGAATCTGTGAGCCCAGATACCATTATAGACTAGCCTCTCATTGCATGTCATCGGGGTGTCTAAATGGAGGTGTGCACTTATAGAAGTGCCCACTTACCCCCAGATTCTATAAAGTGCGCCTAGCGTTCTATGCTGGAATCCAAGTGTATTCTATAACAATGCACGTAACTTAATTGGCTTAGCAAGCCAATCAGCATTGATAATAGCACTTAGTAAGCAACAATGAGCACTAATTGGCAATAATTAGAATTTATGCACAAAACTCGCTAAGTGTTTCTGTAACCCACTGTGCCTAAATTTTAATGCATGCAGGCAAAAAGGGGTATGGCTATAGGTGGGGAAATGGGCATTTCATGGGCGTTTGCAATTTACACACACTGCTATAGAATATGGCCTTTTGTGCCTAAATCTACATGCTGGGATTTATGCCATATTTTCATTGGTGTAAATGGAGGCACGTAGTTTTAAGCACTAGGATATCAACTAAGCGCATTCTATATGTCATGCCTAAATCTAGGTGCCGCTTATAGAATACGTTTAGGCATAAATGTTTTCTGTGTGGATTTTTCAGGTGCCACATATAGAATCTGGTTCTTAGTGGCTGAATATCTCTGCTACACAGATACAATAATTTTGTAGCTTGATCTTGTTTCTCCTCTAACCCGCCCAAAAATATACAGAAGACATCTGACTACTCTGTATATATTTTTTACTTACAAGGATAGTCAAATTATATGTTCCACCAGCCGCAGGTTAACACATACAGTAATTTGATTTGAATATTTTTGTGTTAGTCTAGACGCTCCAAATCAATCAACCTTAGAAGAAAATATTCTGTTTGTTCCATTACTGTAGCTTCAATAACATGAATGCAAAGTTGAGAACCATTTGTCAATGACATAATGAAATGAACCTGCTCATAAATATTCCAGTATCTGCCTTCGATTGTTTTGTTATAGTCACAGAATGAATGTAAGGATCCCTTTATAAATGCAGAATGCAAATTTGTAGCATCAGAGATTTTTCTAGAACTTTCTTGTGCATCTGTATGGTACAGTGCACTTCCTCATAATGAGGGAGGAGCAAAATGCATACCTTTGGCAGTAAATGGGAAGCAGCTAAAAGAACAAAGCAACTCAGTGTAATAGGAGGATGTTTCCATTGAGTTACTTTAATTTCCTGGTCATTCTGAGATAGTAATATCCAATAATTGTATCTTATTGAAAAAAAAGGTTTTGAGTTTATTCTCTAAAATTGTATAGTGGTTACAAATTGCTCCAATTACTTAATGTAATTATAACAACAGGAACTCATTTTATAAGACTGCTGGGCGCATAACGGAAGACCTTGCAAAAAGTGCAAAATAGCAATGCGATGCATAAAGACAGGACACATTGCCTTATGACAGAGTATGAAGACTTGTCACAGAGTGATGAAAATCCACAAATAATGAAAACTGTATGTTTGTAACATGGATCAAATGTCTCAAGCAGTGTAATTACAATGGAGCTGTGAAAGGTCATTTTACTAAGTAATATACACCATGTGAAGGAATGAATTCACTAGCTATGGCTCTTATTTCTTAGTAGAGACACATTAGGGGAAACAAATCTTTTGATCTTGCCTTAGTAAAATTTATAAATAACTATAATCTACGCTTTAACAAGCTAGGCATAACCATTTATACCAGCTCTATGGCTGGTATAAGTGCACATATCTGACCTGTTAACCTAGAATTCTATAAGAAGAAGGTGGATCCTACTTACCCTTATAGAATAGACTTCAGACAGTCATGTTTTTATTTTTAAAAATAGGTTTATTTTATGGAATTACAAACCTGATGAAAGAGGAAGCTGTTACATAAACAATGGACCAAAAAAGAAAATAGCACCAGACACAAACCCCCTAAGTCAGTGGTCTCCAACCTTTTTCACATAAAGGGCCGCAAAGTGGAAGCGAGAAAGGTCCGGGGGGGCCACCAAAAGATTTTAGGTTTACAAATATAATTTTAAATACTAATATATATATTTTAATAACTTTATTTTGGCTGGAAATAAAAGAAAAAGAATGTACCGGGGAAGGGGGTGGGGGTGTCTTACAAATGCAATGTCTTGCATTTTTGGTGGACAAATCCAATATAATAGTCAAGGACAAGAAAGCAATGTTTGCCCATCTGTTTTCAAAGTGAATAATGTGGGAAAATCTTTCAAATCGGAGCTGAGCTGGAGAAGAGGTGCACCCTTGGGAGGCCTTGCCACTACTGTGGGTAGAGAAAAGGACCTGTGAAGCTCCTCTGGGTCACATGTGGCTGCGTGGTCACATTGATGTGCATGCATGAGAGAGGTGAGACCATCGGTATTTGTATGTGTGCATGCATGACAATGTGACCACACAGGCACACGCAACCCAGTGGAGCTTCACAGGCCCTTTTTTCTACCTGAAGTACAATCAGGGGTTACTGGATATAAGGGCTGTACAAATGGACTGTGGTGGTTGGAGACCACTGCCCTAATCTTATTGCCAGATTCTATATATGGCGCTTAAAAAAGTCTGCATGGAAAACATTCCTGCCTTAGCGTATTCTATAAGACTTAGGCATGGCAGTGCTTAAAACTACATGTGTCCATTTACACCAACAAAAAATGTGGCATAAATCCATGCATATAGATTTACTCGGACTGGGTCACATTCTATAACAATGCATGTAAATTTGGGAATGACCATGAAATACCAATTTCCCCACCTATGGCCATGCCCCTTTTGAACTGTACTTTAGAATATAGGCGCAGTTCATTACAGAATATGCTTGAGTTTGTTCTCGAAGATGATAGAATACCAGCACTTACACATATAAAATAACATTGATGTGCATAAGAGCTAGGCATGCACTCAGCGGTACTCCATATGGGGAGCATAAGGCACGCTGAAAAATGGCCAGCAGTAGTGTAGACGCATGCTTTGAGTGCACGCAGAATCATTTTTCAGATCACCTGTAAAATATGGAGTGGTGGATATGTGGAATGCCCTCCTGCGGGAGGAAAGGAGATGAAAACGGTAATGGAATTCAAACATGCGTGGGACAAACACAAAGGAATCCTGTTTAGAAGGAATGGATCTATGGAATCTTAGGTGGGTGGTAACACCGGTAATTGGGAAACAAAATGTGAGCTGGGCAGACTTCTACGGTCTATGCCCTGATTGTGACTGAATAGATAGGGATGGGCTGTAGTGCAAATTTTAAGGGGCTTTGACGTTAGCTCCAGAACTTAGTACAAGAACAGTGCTGGGCAGACTTCTACGGTCTGTGCCCTGAGAAAGGCAAGGACAAATCAAACTCGGGTATACATATAAAGTATCACATACCATGTAAATGAGTTTATCTTGTTGGGCAGACTGGATGGACCGTACAGGTCTTTATCTTCCGTCATTTACTATGTTACTATCAGCAGCATAATCAAAAGAGAAGGACGCCCATCTTCTGACACAAATGTCCTGGCATGTGGGGGGGACCAGTGCACTATGAATGCTGGCTCCTCCCACAACCAAAGGGCTTGCATTTGGTCGTTTTTGAGATGGGCGTCCTTGGTTTCCATTATCGACAAAAACCGAGGTCGTCCATCTCTAAGGTCGACCATCTCAACATTTAGGTCGACCATCGCTTAGGTCGCCCTAAATGTTGAGATTTGGGCGTCCCCGACCGTATTATCAAAACAAAAGATGGACGCTCATCTTGTTTCGATAATACGGGATGCCCCGCCCCTTCCCGGGGATGTCCTCAGAGATGGGCGCCCTTAGAGATGGGCGTCCCCATTTGAAAATGCCCCTCCACGTTACTAAATGCCGAAAATGGATGTGCGGCAAAATGAAAATTGCCGTGCTTCCATTTTGGATGTGAGACCTTACCACCAGCCATTGACCTAGCGGTATGGTCTCACGCTGTAACCGGGCGGTAATGGTCTAAGTGCATAAAATGCCGATTACTGCTCGATTACTACCCATGTGCCAGAAAATAAAAATATTTTCCGGCGCACTTAAAAAATGAAATTAACGCATGGCCATGTGGTAGCTGGGCGGTAACTTGGAATTGCAGCACATTGGGTGCGTGTAGGCGCTTATGTGGCTTAGTAAAAGGGCCCCATAGTGCACAAATGCAAGAAGGCATGCACAGGGAAGGATCACTGGAGGGGCATGCGCATATGTTGTAGAATACTGTCATTTATGTGCTAAAGTGCTGCATATAGACATGCACATTTATGCTTGCTATTGACATGACGTAAGTCGGTATGCCTAAATATTAGTGTCTAAATGAAAAGTTAGGCTAGTGTTCTATATCGGAATCTGGGTGCTCAGAAGCCATTATAGAAGTCACGCTCAGAGCACTGCATTTTGGCACCTAAATTTTGGTGCACTTTATAGAATTGACCCCCAGAGTTCAAAGAATTCCAAATGAAGTTTATTCACAGCTCCCAACATGGCTACGTTTTGCTTGAAGAGGCTGCATCAGGGTGTAACATGTATTTTTAAATCATGTAAACGACGGCTTGATAGTAACAAAATCTTGTGGCGTGTCTATAAAAACACAAACATGCAAATATGCACACAGCTATACGTCAGTCACCTCATCCGTCTCTAGAATCCACAAAAAAAGAGCTGCCACAAAGCCATAGCTTGATGTTCCTGGTCACTTCTTAAAAGGGCTGGCACTCAAAATAAGGAGCTGCCCCCCTTCCCCTTCTTCTGATGTCCTCTGAATAATTGGTTAATCACTATTGTGGGAATTAATGATTTAGATTGTAAGCTCTTTTGAGCAGGGACTGTCTTTTCTTCATGGTCAATTGTGAAGTACTGCTATAGAAATGATTTGTATTAGTAGTAGTAAATGCCTGACATTTGCCACACCTTAATAAATAACCCCTTAGAAATATTTTTCTCAAAGTTTTCATAGAGCCTGGTATCCGTCAACAGTTTTACTTTTTTTTTTGGGGGGGGCATTGTGGGATTAAGGGTGTAACCCAGTGGCGTACCAAAGGGGGGCGGTGGGGGCGGTCCGCCCCAGGTGCATGCCGCTGGGGGGTGCCGTGGCGCGCGCCTGTGGGCTCCAACTTCGCGAACTTCGCTCATTCACTGCAGCTCCCTCTGCCCCGGAACAGGTTACTTCCTGTTCCGGGGCAGAGGGAGCTGCAGCGAACGAGCGAAGTTCGCGAAGTCGGAGCCCACAGGCGCGTGCCGCGGCACCCCCCCCCAGCGGCGTGCACCCGGGGGGTGTGTCATTTCGCTGAGGAGGGGGGAAGGTGTCATTTCGCAGGCGGGGGGGGGGGGGGGGGCGCTGCATCGGCGATCCGCCCCGGGTGCCATCCACGCTAGGAATGCCACTGGTGTAACCTCCTCTAATCTTTCCAGTGGAGTGTTGTTCAATATGAACATTTTTTTCTCAGACATACCTGATACCAGGTGTATATCCTGAAGTTGATCTTTATGGACATAGATATGAACATTCTATGCCTGAAATTCTGAATATACATTCTTTTTAGGCCTGTCCTAGTCTTGTCCAAAAGATGCCCAGACCAAGGCCTCCTGCTAGATGCACATTTTTCCATTTTAAACACGTATATCTCAGCGTTGGGATATTTACAGTGAAATGCTGGTTCATGCATGTCTAATACTCAAACAATGCTTCTAAAACATGCATCTCTCTCTCTCTCTCTCTCTTTCTCTCTCTCTCTCTCTATATATATATATATACACACACATATAGCTCTCTCTCTGTATATATATATGTATAGAGAGAGAGAGAGAGAGATAGGTAGATAGCTTCCACAACTTGCATCTTAAACTATATATATATATATATATATATATATATATATATATATATATATATATATACACAGAGAGAGAGAGAGAGAGAGAGAGAGAGCGAGAGAGAGAGAGAGAGAGAGAGATAAATATATAGATAGATATAGATTTAAACATATATAATGGACTGTATACAGTAGTTCTTATCAGCATTATAGTTCTTTGCACTGTTCCATTCATTGATACCAGGGAGGCTTAGTGAAACATGAAATATCAGGGCATGCAGTGCTGACCTCATGTGAAAATCACAGAAAACAATTGGACATCACATGCATGACTCCAGACCTCTTATTTCTTTGAAGGATTACTGCAATGATAGAACCAGTGCAGTGAATTGCTTTTATAAAAATTGCTTTCCTTTCAGACATGGAACATCCAATAACCTTCTAACCTGAAATGTCTACCTTAACTGATCTGCTCTCCAAGCTCAACTTTTCATTCCACACGCAAGTTATTTTTTTCTGATGCTGGCTACCACTGTTTTACAAATGTCAACCAGGAAACACAGCAAAACTCATCAAGAGATTATGCTCACTGGCCAATAGTGGCTATTCCAATGATACACCATGGAAGCCATTTTCCATGTGCTAAGCCTCTTTAACACACCAGAAAGGATTCCTTCTAAATGTGCTTGGCTATATATAAACATTTCTGTATACTAATGCATGTACTTACAGTAAATGCTGTGTAGTACACAGACTTTTCTGGAGGTATAGCTGGAGCAGAATTGCAATATATGTGTGTATTTTATCCCCCTCATCCTATATAGTGTACGAAAAGTTATGCACCAAATCGGCATGCAACGTCCTAACTATGACAGGGGTGAAATAGCAGGTACACATGTAAGTGCACACTGGCATTACTCTGTAACTTGGCACCTAATCATTTGTGTATGTAACTACAAAGGAGGGGCATGGGTGGACCATGGGATTGTTGCCAAGCAATGTGTGCAGCTTATAGAGTAGTGTCAGTTGCGTATGCAGGATGCCACATTTAGACACAAGCATTTGCGACTTTTAATGACATTGCACAAATGGGTAAGCCTAAATGTTGGTGCATAATTGCTGACTTACTCTAGTATTCTATAATGGATTTGGCATGCAAATTTGTCATAATCCTGCATATTTTCGGAGGAGAAGGGCGCCTATCTTCCGACACAAATCGGGAGATGGGACGTCCTTCTCCTAAGGTCCTCAACTGCTTTCCATCATGGGGACGACCAAAGTTCAAGGGGGCGTGTCGGCAGTGTACTGAAGGTGGGATGGGGCGTGGTTAATGGGCATCCTCGGCTGATAATGGAAAAAAGAAGGGCGTCCCTCATGAGCATTTGGACGACTTTACTTGGTCCATTTTATTTTAATCACCAAGCATCAAAAAGGTGCCTGAACTGACCAGATGACCACCAGAGGGAATCAGGGATGACCACCCCTGACTTCCCCAGTGGTCACTAACCACCTTCCACACCGAAAAAAGCAACTTCAAAACTTTTTCCTTTAGAGTATGTCTTTTGCTATGCCTGCAGATGAGGATGTCCTTCTGTGCAATGGCAGTTGAGGCAGTCTAAAGTGTGGATGTTTCTGTAGGAAAGACACCCATGCCTTTGCTATCTTTCTGACACCCTCTTTATTTAGATTTTGGATCACAAATAGCAGCAGTGGGATTTGAACTAACCACCTCTGGATTGCAAGACCAATGCTGTAACCACTAGGCCACTACACCACTCTACTCCATTCTACTCCACTCCCTTGAAATTTGGCCATCCCTGTGGGGGAGGAGCAGTATTCAGGTCCCTGGGGGGGGGGGGGGGGAGGTATATGTGTGTCAGCGGAGGCATAACGAAGGCGTGAACGTTCTTCTTTCAAACATTTTGGACGTCCTCAACTGCCCCCCACAGGGATGGCCAAATTTCAAGGGAGTGAAGCCAAATGAAGGAGTGGCAGAGAGGCCTAGTGGTTATGGAACTGGTCTTGCAATCTAGAGATGGCTGGTTCAAATCCCACTGCTGCTACTTATGGTCCAAAATCCAAATAAAGAGGGTGTCAAGCCATAGCAAAGGCATGGACTTTCTTCTCACAGAAACACCCACATTTTGGAAGCCATCGCTTCCCCTCCTTAGGGAAGGAAATTGTGTGCAAATGAGCTACTACTTACTACTACTACTACTACTTAACATTTCTAAAGCGCTACTAGGGTTACGCAGCGCTGTACAATTTAACATAGAGGGATGGTCCCTGCTCAAGGAGCTTACAATCTAAGAACAGCAAGCAGCTCATTTGCCTGCAATTTCCTTCATGCATGCCCATTCCTTTCCGGGTCGGTAAGGGAAAGGCTTTTTCCATTCAGTTAGTGGGACCAGTGCACTACAAATGTTGGCTCCTCCCACAACCAAATGGCTTGAATTTGGTCATTTCTGACATGGGCGTCCTTGCTGTCCATTATCACCAAAAACCGGGGACGACCATCTCTAAGGTCGATCTAAATTTCATGATTTGGGCGTCCCCGACCGTATTATCGAAACAAAAGATGGACATCCATCTTGTTTTGATAATACGGGTTGCCCCGCCCCTTTACAAGGCCATCCTTAGAGATGGGCGCCCCCGTTCGATTATCCCCCTCTATATAATTCTAATTAATGCTCAGATTTTTAGTGCTGATAATTGGGTTCTACTTGGCACTAATTTGGAATTGGGTGTAAATCTTGCTATGCGCTATTCTGTAACAGTGTGCACCCAAATATTATAGCATGTAACTGAAAGGGGGCGTGGCCATGGGAGGAGCATGGGTGGGTCAGGGACATTCCTAAAAGTTGTTCACACAGTTATAGAATACCAGGAATGTGCACCTAAATTGAGCACCAAGCATTACACCTGTTTTCCTCAGGCATAAGTCCTGGTGCCCAAAATTGGGGGTCAAAATCAGCACTCAATACTATTCTGTAGACAAGGAAGAATGGGTGGCAGGGGTTGAAGAAAGGATGTGGGAATGAAGTATTAGAAAACTAACCTTATGTACCTTGCAGTGGAAGTACTCAGCCATAGTCTAGGCAGAAGGTGAAGAGGGAGGGGAGTTGGAGATGGAGGCATTTTGAGGAGCGAATGCAGTGTGGAAGACACAGCGAAGGTTGAAGGTAAGAGATTTTGTCAAAAGGATATAGTGCTTTTGTTTGGCAAGTGCAAAAGCAGACTGAAAGGACATCACACATCACCAATAATTCAAAATATAAGAAATCAGAAAAACATTTTCATCAGAGTGGCACAAGAACATACAAGGTAGCAGATTCTGGAGGTCAGCTGAGGTTTTGATATGCCTTACAGAATGGTGAATGGGAAGTCTGAGAGTGTCCAGATTAGAGGAGAAAATAGTGCTATAGGAAGAGGCAACCTCATTGACAGACTCAGATAATGTAGTGGATGAGAGGAGAGGCAAAAAACAAACAAACCAGTGGTAGAGAGCGTGCAAGTTTCAATAGCCTGACGATTCTGAGACTGTGGGGGAGGTGGTTAAGTCTGAAAGTTCTCAAATGATGGTCAGAGAGGGTAAGAACTAAGGTGGCAAAATTTGAGAGTAAGCAATTGGAGAAGAGATAAGATTGAGACAGTGGCCATGCTGGTGGGTAGGCGTAATGGAGCATAGCTAGAGACTGAATGAGGAAGTTAAAACAAGAAACTTAGGAAATCAACAACACACCAAAAACCGCTCCTGGATGGTTAAATCGCCTGTTCGAGCTAACCAGTCATTTTCAGCGCCACTTAACTGGTTAGTGCCACTGAAAATAACTGCTTAACACTAACCTAAAAAATGGCTATTGGGGGGGGGGGGCATTCCGGGGGTGGAGTCAGAACTAAAAATCAGTCCTATCTTTATGTGGTAACTCATAGCTGTTTAGTGCTGAATACCACATTTAACCAGCTACGTGTTACCTGGTTCCAAAACCCAGAAATTCAGTGCCGGTGCCAGGACATGCCCAGCACTGAATTTCCGGGTTTAGAATCAGTGCCGGTCAACAAAATGCCTACTGCTACTGGCTGAATATTGGACCCTTAGAGGCATAAGAGTCAGAGGGGTCATTAACCTTATGCCTTCCCAGGAATGAGGGAAGGAGAGGATGGTTTGAGAAAGGAGGAATGAAGAGAGAGACTTATTAGACAAATGACAACTATCCAGAGAGGTCGTAGGTTGAATAGGCTAATGGAGTGAAAGTAAGATGGAAGAAGATGAAACCTACTAGAAAGTGTGAGTAGCAGCCAGACACCACTATCATGGCCAACCGCAGTCAACTGGGTGAAGTGTATGGGAGAAAAATCAACCTCTATGATAGAGGGCAGCAACTTAAGCAAAGTCTTTGGGGAAAATCCAAGTCTCAGTTACAGCAAGAAGATGAAGAATATGAAAAAGAGATCATGAATATAGGCAAGCTTGTTGGAAGCAGAACAAACATTCCACTGGGCACATGAGGGAGGATGGAGAGGGACAGAAATAAGATTGGATAGGTTGTGGATTGACCCCCACAGCTGAGATTTAGAGGGCCAGGGTTGGGATTGATATCCCCAGCAGAGAACAGGAGAAGTAGCAAGAGAGCATGGAGAAAGGTAGGGGAAGAATGACAGTGACAAAGATGAGATGTGCTCAAACAGGATGGAGATGGTTGAAGGAAAGAAAATGGGCAGTGTGGTCTTGATTGATGTGGTAGTTTAAGAAGGGGAGTAAGACTTGGAAGAGTTAGTATTAGAAGAGAAAGTTCATTGGAACAATAGGAAATAGAAGAAGAGAAAATACAAATCTATAGAGATATATACAATGACGCGCACCATCAGGCGCATGCCACTTGGCAGGTGGCCCGAAGGAATGCAGAGTAACAGAAGGGGAGGCCCAAGTGGGTTGAGGTGGACCTGGGAATCACTGAAGCATATGTTGAGGAATAAGCAGATGGGCTGCTAAGCCAGGTGCACACCGCAAGTCATACTGTGAACATAAAATGATGCTAAAATAAGTACATAAGTAATGCCACACTGGGAAAAGACCAAGGGTCAATCGAGCCCAGTATCCTGTCCATGACAGCGGCCAATCCAGGCCAAGGGCACCTGGCAAGCTTCCCAAATGTACAAACATTCTATGCATGTTATTCCTGGAACTGTGGATTTTTCCCAAGTCCATTTAGTAGTGGTTTATGGACTTGTCCTTTAGGAAACCGTATAACCCCTTTTAAAACTCTGCCAAGCTAAACTCCTTCACCACATTCTCCGGCAACGAATTCCAGAGTTCAATTATGCGTTGGGTGAAGAAAACTTTTCTCCAATTTGTTTTAAATTTACTACACTGCAGTTTCATCGCATGCCCCCTAGTCCTAGTATTTTTGGAAAGCGTGAACAGACGCTTCACATCCACCTGTTGCACTCCACTCATTATTTTATATACCTCTATCATGTCTCCCCTCAGCCGTCTCTTCTCCAAGCTGAAAAGCCCTAGCCTCCTTAGTCTTTCTTCATAGGGAAGTTGTCCCATCCTCGCTATCATTTTAGTCGCCCTACGCTGCACCTTTTCCAATTCTACTATATCTTTCTTGAGATGCGGCGACCAGAATTGAACACAATACTCAAGGTGCGGTCGCACCATGGAGCGATACAACGGCATTATGACATCCTCACAAATTCCATACCTTTCCTAATAATACCAACATTCTATTCGCTTTCCTAGCTGCAGCAGCACACTGAGCAGAAGGTTTCAGTGTATTATTGATGACGACACTCAGATCCCTAGACTCACTAGAAGCATCATTTTGGAGATGGGCACAGAAGAGTAGGAACGACTGGGGATTGTTTCTGCCTAACAACCATGAAACACCAGGTATAAGGCTGGTAATCTTTAGTAGATGGGAGGGGTGGCGGTATTTGGTGGATGAGGTGGGTGCTGGGGGCTTGATCATGGGGGGAAATGTGTGTTGGATTATTTGTAGTAAATAATTAGCAGATTTTAGTACACACAGCTTCAGCTTTAGAAATGTTAATTTCTTTCTTCATCTCTCTCTCATTCACCCCTGAATGATTCACTGCTGAGTCACTTTAAAGTTGAAGTAACAAAACATCTGTTTACTCACAGTTTGTAGTTAGATTATAATCAGACAGGCTTATATATACATATTACTATACATTTGTATTATCAGCTCCTTCCATGTGCTTAGATGGTAATGGATGCTCACACCACCATAGATCCTCTCAGGTTAGGAGAGATCATGAGCTCCATGTGCTCCATGTGCTGTGTCTGCTGCATCTAACCCCCACAGGAAGTTGCATAGCTGTGTGACCTCTCTAAGTAATTCACATCAGAGGTCACAGAGTAATCACAGAGAAATAATAGGTGACAGGCAATGCATGTAAAATACAATTACATTCCAACAAACCCCTTCTCATGCATAACTGTCATGCAATTATTTATTCATACAAAGTCCAAGCTTTATACGCAGATTCACAAAATGTTCTCTGGGTAACGGTTTGGTCATGATGTCAGCTGTCATCTCACTGGTGTGACAATAGTGTAGACTGATGACCCCTTCTTTCGCCAACTCTCGCACGTTGTGGTATTTCGTTGCGATGTGCTTGGTGCGTGACTGAACCTTGTCATTCTGTGACAGTCGGATGCAGCTCTGATTATCTTCCATTATCTGGATTGGTCTCTTTTCAGCTATTCCAAAATCCAGCATAAGTTTTTCAATCCACATCAGTTCTCTGCACGCTTCCGATACAGCCACATATTCAGCTTCTGTAGAAGACAAACTCACAATACTTTGTTTATGACTGGCCCATGAAATTTGTACATTTCCATACATAAACACATATCCACTTGTGGATTTATAATCAGAATGATCCCCTGCCCAATCTGAATCACAGTAACATATTAGTTTTGGATTACTATTGGCTGAAATCTTTAATTTACAATCAATGGTACCCTTTAAATACCTTACCATCCTTTTAACTGCAGTCCAATCTGATTTGGTAGGTGAGCTGACCCTTCTGCTCAAAATTCCTACTGCATTTGCTATATCAGCCCTGTATGTGGTAGCTAGATATAAAAGCTTACCTATGGCTGATCTATATTGGATGTTATCTGGTAAAGGTTCTCTTACTGTTTCATCCTTCAGAAAATCAGTGATCATGGGAGTGCTTACAACTTGGGCATCTTGCATACCTAAACTTTCAATAAGCTCATTTATTTTCTGCTTCTGGCTTAGAAGATAAGAACCATCATTTTGTTTCTCAATTTCTATACCAAGATAGTATGACACATTACCAAGTTCTTTTATCTCAACATTCAGGTTTAAACACTTTACAATGTCCTTGTACTCTTGCTCACTTTTGCTTGCAATGAGCAGATCATCAACAAAAGCTAAAATGTATGCATATTGTCCATTTGTGCACCTAGTGTACAAACATTTATCTGCTTCACCTTGCTTAAATCCTAAATTTGTCAATATTTCATGCAATTTTTCATTCCAACATTTTGCACTTTGCTTTAATCCATAAAGACCTTTGTTTAATTTACACACTAGCTGTCTTTGTTTTGTATTTATGAAACCTGTTGGCTGTTCCATGTACAAGTCTTCAGTTATTTCTCCATGAAGAAATGCTGTTTTCACATCAATGTGGTTGACTTGCATGCCTTTTGAGACTGCAATGCTCAGAAGTGTTCTGATTGTCGTGTGTTTCACTACAGGTGCAAACACTTCATCAAAATCTTCTCCATATTTTTGAAGATATCCCTTTGCCACTAATCTGGCTTTATACCTTTCCACTTTTCCTTGTGCATTCCTTTTTAACTTGAATACCCATTTGCATCCTATAGCTTTCTTGCCAGGAGGTAATTTTGTAAGAATCCAAGTATTATTTTTATCCAATGCATCAATTTCTTCTTGTGCAGCTTTATGCCATTCAGCAGCTTCTTCTGCTGGCATTTTCTCAATCTCATCCCATGTTAAGGGCTCTTGAGCTTCTGCTGACTTTGTTAGGTAAGACAGTCTTGGGGGTGGAACACCTTTGTTTTCCCTGGATGAGCGTCTGACAACAGGTTGGTCTGACCTTTCTGCATCCTCTAAATCTGAGAGTTCTTCTCCAATTGATTCCCCTTCTCCAACTGTACTGTCTTCTTCAATGATCCTTTCTGTGTCTGCTTCCTCTGCCTGTTCCTCGTTAGATACAGGTGAGTTGCTTTCAGACATCTGCCTTGGTATGGCATTTATATACACTGGCATGTCTATTATGGTTCTAGTTTCATATTCTGGATGATAAGGCTCATCTGGGATAATCCAGCCTTTATCAACCCTTTTGTTTTCATCAAAATATGTAACATGTCTTATGCCAACAATGCCAGTTTTCAGATTCAAAATTCTATATCCTTTGTGTCCTGGAGCATAGCCAACTAAAATGCCCCTTTCTGTTGTGGAATCCAGCTTATGCCTTCTTTGCTTTGGTTCATGAGCATATGCTGTACTTCCAAATGTTCTTATGTGTGACAGGTTTGGCTTCCTACCATGCCATGTCTCATGTGGTGTGCGCTCAGCGCCTTTAGTTTGCATTCTGTTTTGTAGGTACACTGCTGTGAGAATGGCTTCCCCCCATAGTCTTTTAGGGAGATTGCTATCTGACAGCATACATCTGGTCATTTCCACAAGTGACCTAAATTTTCTCTCTGCAACAGAATTTTGCTCTGGTGTATAAGCTACTGTTGTGATATGTTGAATGCCTTCTTGTTCTAGAAATGTGCGCATGCTTTGCGAAGTGAACTCACCACCATTGTCGGTCTGAAGAACCTTTGGTTTTCTTTCAAATTTATTGCTCACCATGGCTACGTATTTCTTCAGCATGTCTGTGACTTGACTTTTCTCTTTCAGCAAATAGGCCACACAATATCTAGAGAAATCATCCAAGAATATTAGCACAAATCTGTTATTTCCCAATGATGGGATATTAAACGGTCCACATAAGTCACTGTGTATTATGTCCAGCACTTTATTACTCCTATTTCCTGTGTATGCAGGAAATGAGGGTCTCACACCCTTTTGAGTAACACAGTCTATGCATTTCTCCATTTTACCAGCATCTGCACTTATCTGAATGCCGGTGGCCAGTTGCTTACTGTAAAGATCCTGGATCACCTTAGAATCACGATGTCCCAGGCGGCGGTGCCAGATTTCCAGACTACATTTACCATCATTCTTCCTTACTTGCGCCATATGTGAGGCTTCACCTGAAATGTTCAGCTTATAAACATCATTATGTATAAAAGCTTCAGCATACACTTCATCATTTTTAGAGATTGTGCACTTACTGTTTTCAAAATGAATCACAAATCCCTTCTTATCTAATGTAGATACACTAAGCATATTGCAAACTGCTTGGGGAATATACAAGACATCACTTACAGGAATTTCTTTAACTTCATTAGACACTTTGCATTTTAAGAATCCAATACCTTTTGCTTGGATCTTAGCAGTCCCTGCGTTTGCAGTTTTAAGAATACCTTCCTCTGGACACATTTCCTGAAAGAAATCCTTAGAATTGGTTAAATGGCATGTGCTCCCCGAATCCAAAATCCAAGTACTTTCATTTGAATTATTATTTACCATAGTCAAAGATTTTTCTGCCATTAGAAAACCCTTGTGTTTATCTTTGTCCTTCATACATTTCCTGGTTTGAAAATTCTTTAGTTCCATTGGCTTAGGTGAGCTAGAGGGAGTGTTTTGTGTTTCCTTACACCATTTAGATACATGTCCCTCCTTTCCACATGAGTAGCAAATCAGCTTGCCCTTGGGTGGAGTTTTCCCATAGCTCCGCCTTCCTCTGTTCTTTGCCAAGAAATTTGTTTCATTTCTCTCTGACTTGCTTTGAGAACACATCTCCTCAGAATCATTTATTATGCATTCCTGCCTTAGTTTTGATGTTGCCTGTTCAAAAGATTGCCCTTCAATGGCCTCATTTACAGACCTAAAAACATCAAACTTCTTTGATAGTGAGGTAAAAAGAAATGCTCTTTTCAATGCATCACACATGGGAATTCCAGAAAGTTCTAACTTTTGAAATGAAGACATAAGATGCATAATGTGATCATTACATTTACTTTTATCCCTTAATTTGGTTTCATTCAACTCTGCCAGCCAAATTGGTTGCTGCTTTGCATATGTAGTTGCATACATAGTTCTCAGTTTATATAAAATGTCCTTTGGTGTATCTTTTCCCTCCACTAATATGGCTTGTTTCTCTGAGAGAGCTTCCAAAAGCATGCACTTCACATAATAGTTTGCATTGTCCCATTCAGCCATATTTTCAGCTGTTCTGTCTTGGTCTAAGCATATATTTAATCCTTTTGCTCGAAGGAGACATATGAATCTTAGTTCCCACTGCTGATAATTAAACTCAGTTAATCTAGGCACCTTGAGAGAGTAGAAAAATGGTGAATTTCTTCCCTCAGCCATTTTCTTAGCCTTCTGTCTGCTGTGTGGGGGGAGAGAGAGACAGACTGAATCTTTCCTTTAAAACTTAAGAGAAAAAATGTGGCCTTTTTTTCTGCCTGGTAATATTTCTCTTCTTTTTCAATTCCTGAGCCCTGGGCCCATAACCCTTTTGTTGGATTATTTGTAGTAAATAATTAGCAGATTTTAGTACACACAGCTTCAGCTTTAGAAATGTTAATTTCTTTCTTCATCTCTCTCTCATTCACCCCTGAATGATTCACTGCTGAGTCACTTTAAAGTTGAAGTAACAAAACATCTGTTTACTCACAGTTTGTAGTTAGATTATAATCAGACAGGCTTATATATACATATTACTATACATTTGTATTATCAGCTCCTTCCATGTGCTTAGATGGTAATGGATGCTCACACCACCATAGATCCTCTCAGGTTAGGAGAGATCATGAGCTCCATGTGCTCCATGTGCTGTGTCTGCTGCATCTAACCCCCACAGGAAGTTGCATAGCTGTGTGACCTCTCTAAGTAATTCACATCAGAGGTCACAGAGTAATCACAGAGAAATAATAGGTGACAGGCAATGCATGTAAAATACAATTACATTCCAACAATGTGATCGGGGTGGGGTGTGTGATTCTGGGTTGGTGGCCTGAGGGGGATGGGTGAAGGCACTAGCTTCTTTATATTATGGCCTGGAAGCATTGGGTTATGACTGAGCTCGATACTCCTGAGCAGCTGGAATAACACTGCTTGTGGGGTAGTTTGCAAGCTGTATTATTCATTCACCACTGTAGTCAACAACCTTTCTTAAAACAAGAACAACCTTTTAGAATGAACAAGTCATCATTATTGTTTCACACAAACCAATCCAACAACTACCACAAATTCTTACATTTACAGCCTACTTTATGTTAAAGTCCTTATAAGCATTCTTTTGAAGTGTTATGTTGTATATTAGTAAACCAAAACCACAGATCGCCCCTACCTTCTTGACATGAGGAAAGGCATGGGGTCCAATCACTGTAAGGGGTCACAGTACAGTCTTTCCTACAAGGAAGCAGACAAGGCCTCATTGTTTCTGGTCGAAGGCTTTCAGGGCATCTTCAAAAAGAAATATAATTATTGAATTAATTAATGCATTGCCAATTGAATAACTAATTAGCACATTTATTTTTATTTGTTTTCCATACTATTTTTATTTATTTTCCATACTAAACTCGTTAAACCCAATTTTCAGAAGTTGAAGATGAATATCTAATTTGGAACTCAAAATGTACACTTCTAATGTTCTAAAAGTCACCACCACCAACAACTTCCCATTTATAAGCCCCAGGTCCAGTAATGCCACCTCCCCTTTCCCCCAAATGGGTTCCTTTACCATTGTTGGAACAGCTCTGCTTGTAAAGAGTCCAGGATCTCACTAATTCTAGATGACATCGAAGCCATAGAAATGTATCACTTTGCATTTGCACACGTTCAGTTACATGTGACATTTAGATGCCCAGTATCACAGCCAAACACGGTTCTCCTGCAATTCCTCATACTCTGTTTTTGACTCTACCATTTTGAATAAAAATTTGTCATCTGCAAATTGGAACACTTCACTCATAGCCCTGGTTCTTCTATAGACCTCAAGGGCATTCCACTAACTAAAATTGTGTCAGTCAAGCAGAATTACAGAATAAAAGTTATACAGTCAATAGAAAATTACTCTAACCAATATTAGCATGCGTTAATTGCCACGTGGCCTGTAGATATAAAATAGGATACACAGCATTTAGCGTGTGCTAATGTCCATTAGTGTGCACACACCTTTAATAAAAGAGCCCCTTAGTTTGTAGGAATATTTATTAGAGTAAATTGACTAGTTGAAAAATGATATGGTTGATAAACCTCAGGTAGCAGAAGAGAGGGTTCAAAAGTATACAATGACAGCAAAAGAAAAAGCACAAAAGGGCCTTCAAGAGTGGAACAATTGAGAGTCCTTTAATAAGTGTTTTGTCGTGCATACGCCTGCATCAGGTGTCAATTAGAGAAAGGCACATTTGAAAAACAAAAACAAAACAATGTACTTCAATTTATCCAACAAACTCAAAGAAAGCGTCTGAAAGCGCTGAAAGTTCATCAGTCAGCTGAGATGCGGGAAGTAAATCCAGCAAAAACTATGAAGCAGTAATTGCAGATTAGAAAACGTATCTGGAGTCACCATGGTTTCCAAACAAAACCACTGACAAACATTTGAGACCACAGATTTTATCTTCATGCAACAGAACTAATTCACAGTTACCTTTGAAAGTCAATTGTTTATCAGAAAGCGTATTTCCCCTTCATTGTGTTTGTCTTTAGTATCTGTGCTTTAAAGCAAATAATTGATTTTTTTCAAACACTAGTCAATGTCAAATTAAACTGAAGTGACATGAGGTGAAGTCTGTTACTTGGGAGGTAGATAAAGAACAATAATATTGATTTTATCACCCCACAGTAATCCTTTTTATTAAAGAGAATTTCAAACAAGGTTCCTATTTACATGTGCATATAAGTGTTTACAGGCCATTTAAAGAATCCAACTTGGCATTTCTGAGGATTGATTTAAACATTTTGTACTTGATTGATACAGTAGCTCCTTGCCTGAACCTGTAAGGTCAAAGCAAGGATACCAAATGAGTTGCCAGCTCATGTCTAGAATGGGGCAGCCCAAAGGACTGATTATTTATTATTTATAATAGTCTAATGGGGTTAATGCTTTAATTTAATAGATGTAAAGTATACGATGGGTTAATCCATGTTATGCCATTCATTCTCTTTATAGGTATTGATTTCAGCATATTAAGAAGCTCATTTAATGGCAGAACCAGACACATGCAGTCAATTTATACTAGCTGCGACACATCACTTTGTGTTATTATTCAGCATGTAATTCTCAGAAGAAAATTCACATAGGTTCTTTTCATACTTTTTACTTCATTTCCTCTGGAGTATCGCAGGGATTGGTCCTAGGGCCAGCTCTTTTTAACGTCTTTGTGAGCGATATTGCGGAAGGGCTGTCTGGTAAGGTTTGTCTCTTTGAGGATGATACTAGACTCTGCAACAGGGTGGACACCCTGGAGGATGTGAATGACATGAGGAAGGACCTAGCGAAGCTCGAGGAATGGACCGATATTTGGCAACTAAGGTTTAATCCCAAAAAATGCAGGGTCATGCACTTGGGTCGCAAAAATCCGAGAGAACAGTACAGTATAGGGGGTGAAGTGCTTCAGTATACGAAGGAAGAGTGGGACTTGGGGGTGATTGTGTCTGATGATCTTAAAGCTTCCAAACAAGTAGAAAAAGTGACGGTGAAAGCCAGAAAGATGCTAGGGTACATAAAGAAAGGCATGACCAGCAGGAAAAAGGAGGTGACAGTGCCGTTGTATAAGTCTATAGTGAGGTCCCATTTGGAGTACTGCATGCAGTTCTGGAGACTGCACCTATGGAAAGATATAAACAGGATGGAATTGGTACAGAGGGCGGCTACGAAATTAGTAAGCGGTCTTGAATGCAAAAATTATAGGGACAGGCTTATGAACCTCAACTTGTATATGCTGGAAGAGAGGAGGGAGAGAGCAGACATTATAGCAACGTTTAAATATCTCAAGGGCATTTATGTACAGGAAGAGTGCCTTTTTCAAATGAAGGAGAGCTCTGGAATGAGGGGGCATAAGACAAAGCTAAGAGGGAATAGGCTTAGGAGTAACCTAAGGAAGTACTATTTCACAGAAAGGGTGGTGGAGGCGTGGAAAGACCTCCCGGTGGAAGTAGTATTTAAAAAGTATGGGATAAGCATGTGGGATCGCTCAGGAACAGGAAGAATTAGGGGTTACAGAGGATGGGCAGACTGGATGGGTCATATGGCCTTTATCTGCCGTCATGTTTCTATGTTTCTCAATGTTCACAAGCCCACTGCTCCCTGGACTATTGCCCAACATCTGTGTTGTCATCCATCCCTGCTGAAGCAGTTCATTGGATACAAGATGGTCTCAACGGAATCTGGCTCACTTCCTTTAGGCATGGACAAAACTGTTCTTACTCCTCTGCTGGAGGGTTCTGATCTAGACTCCACATCGATTGCAAACTACCGTCCAGTGGCTAGCATGCCACTGTTTACCAAAATATTAGAAACCTACATTAGCAAACAATTATCATTACATCTGGAAAGAATCTCTATTCTACACTGGTCACAATTTGACTTTAGACCGGCACACAGCATGGAAACATTGCTACTAGGTCTAACAACATATGTCAAACAATATCTATGTAAAGGAGATCAAGTAATACTTCTCCAATTCAATATCGCAGCGGCGTTTGATGCAGTTGATCACACAGTACTTCTGGAATAACTAGATCAGATAAGAATAACAAGAACAGTCAAATGGTTCAGCAAGTTCCTTTCAAACCGATGGTATTCCGTTAAGCAAAATAACCAACTTCTCTTGCTCTCTATTAGAATGCTCAGCATGTCTGAAACTGAGCAAGAGAATTAGACATGCAAGAATCAGTAGCCCCTGAGGCAGCAACTGATATACTGTGAAACGATGGCCAATATCAGGGTAATCTTACACTGGCTTCAAGACCGATTCAAGCTAAGTGGTAGATTATTTTCTTTGAAAATATAAAATTGAAAAATTGTTAAATAAAAAAGGAAGTTATTTTTGCCTATGATCAATGATGACTGGTTATCAAACATTTTTAAAAACCTGCATTTTCTGAGGCTTTTCCTTCCACATTTGCAATGTGAGTGGTGCTGAACATATTGCAAGTGAAGTGTTGCAGATATAATTATTGTTAGACTTCCTTCCTCTTGGAATGATTTGTAGTATTCTACAGCATGGCACCTAATTTCTGGAAATGCTACTGACCTGCTCAAAATCTTGCCAATTAACATCAATAATTGATTGTTAAGGCCCAATTATTGGTGCTAAGTTAGCCAATTTAATTGGCTGTACATATCAGAATAGCATGCAATTTTGTGCACATAAATTTGTGCACCATTTATAAAATCTGGGATTAAACTTAATGACTGCAAAACCATAGCACAAGTTAATAAACAGACCCCTTAGCTTTAGTACATCCAAAAATGTAACTATTTTAGGGTCTCTTTTATCAAAGCGTGATAGCAGTTCCTACACGACAATGTCGGCGGAGCCCATTCAAAGTGAATGGGCTTTGTCAGCATTACCGCAGTGGAAGCCGCTAGCGCAGCTTGATAAAAGAGGCCCTTATTGAGGTTTTTAAAATAGCGATTGCTCAACTATTCTATGATATATATAGTCCCATGCCATTATTACCTATCACGCTTATGATTACATTCTCTCTCTCTCATTATATTTTTCAGTGTGCATTAACTAGTTTACAAGATTCTTAAATCTATTTTTTAAATCTGATTTTAAAAAATTCCAAGATGAATGGAGGTAAGCTACTTTTCAGTTCCTAATGAACTAGATAATGCTCACCCCCCTTTAAAAAATCTTTAAAAATCTATCGTATTTTTATACCATGGGCCCTGTTTACTAAGCCATGCTACAGGCATGCTATCGTTTTTAGCACACACTAAAATTTAGTGTATGCCAATGCTACAGACACCTATAGGAATATATGGGTGTCTCTAGCATTAGCACATGCTAAATTTTAGCCCATGCTAAAAATGCTAGTGTACTTTAGTAAACAGGGTCCTCCTATGTTTTTGAAAAAGCATAGTCATTTTTTCATTTTGTCAAAATAATACTAATGTGACTTCTTATAATAGAGTCTAATGATATCTAATAGAACTAATGACAACAAAATAGTAATTGACAAAAGTTTTTACTTTTTTGGTCCTACTTGTCCCACGTTGACCCTGACACAGATTACTTTTCTTGTTTGCATTCCAACTGCGCAGGTTGCTTCTCCATTCCAGTTAGTAGATGAGTTGAAAGGAGACACAGAGACATCTTCAATGCACTGACCCCAAGGCCCGGTTTGCCAGTGATACACTGTACAAGCATGCTCATTACAGCTGCGTGCCTCCTGCAATGCACTGCTGTTGGGGCATTGAGCTCCTCCTGCAACAAAGCATTCATGAACATCATCAGCACAAGTGAATGATGTTTGTGCACATGTAAATACTCATCACATGTTGTATAGTATTCCACAGACATGTAAAAATACATTGACTCTGAACACAGAAAATACTAAATTCTATATATAGCATCGATAAAATCAGTGTGGAAAAAAAAACATGCTTAGCACTATTCTATAACTCAGGCCAAACATTAGGCACAATTTATAGAATATGTGTAGTACCTGGACCTATAACCATTTACGCCAACTGCAATCTGGTATAAATGCCCTTGCTTAACTTAACGGATCAGGCGTATTCTATAACAGTACGTGTAGTTTCCTTGAATGCCCATGACCTGCCCATACCCCTCCCATGGCCATGTCTCCTGTTGAGATCCATGCATTAGTATTTGCACACACCACTTAACAGAATATACTTAGCAAGTTATGCATATAAATTCTAATTAGTACCAATCAGTGCCAATAATCACTCTTTACTGGCCAATTATTGGTGCCGATTGGCTTGTTAAACAATTAACTTGTGTGCGCAATTTGGCTGCACTGCCAAATTTGTGCGTGCAACTTTAACTGCCATATATAGAATCTGGGGGAAACTGTATTCAAAAGAAACAGTATTGTATGGACCTTTAACTACTTGGCTTGTTTCTAATACAAGGAAAACTTTCCTTCAGTTGGTCAGTTTTTGGTAAGTCAGCTAGACATACCCTCTAGATTCTATAAAGGTCACTGAAATTTGGGAACCCAAAATTGGGTGTGCATCCCAGATAGACATACAAGATAATTAGTTAATGGGCTCCAATGATTTAATTATTGGAGTTAGCAAGCACTTAATTGGCACTAATTAAGATATGGATTCTGATCTAGCTGAATGCTATTCTGTATCAATGGGTGCTTATATTGGATTGCGTGCAGCTCAAAAGGGGGTGTGGCCTTGGAAGGGGCTTGGGCAGGTCAGGGGCATTCACACAAGATGTGCACAGTCTTACAAAATAGCAGGAATCTTTGCCCAGTTTTTGCACCATGATTTACACTAGGTGACAGCTGGTGTAAGTCCTTGTGCCCAAAATTGAGCACCGAAAATATCATGGATGTTCTTGGATTTGGACGTCTTTGTTTTTCGGCCATTTTCGAAAACAAAAACGTCCAAGTATAAAACATCCAAATTCAAGCCATTTGGATGTGGGAGGAGCCAGCATTTTTAGTAGACTGGCCCCCCTGACATGCCAGGACAGCAATCGGGCATGGGTCCACCTGTCCAAAGTGCACTGCACCTACTACTAAACTACTCCAGGGACCTGCATTCGCTGTCATGGACTTGAGTATGACATCTGAGGCTGGCATAGAGGCTGGAAAGTAATATTTGTAATCATGTTTTTTTTTTAGGGTGGGAGGGGGTTAGTGACCACTGGGGAAGTAAGGGGAGGTCATCTTCGATTCCCTCAAGTGGTCATCTGGTCATTTTGGGCACTTTTTTGTGCCTTATTCGTAATAAAAACAGGTCTAGGTGAAAATGTCCAAGTTTTAGTCCTGGACGTCTTTGCTTTGTTCCATTGTGGCTCAAAGACGTCCAAATCTTAGGAACGCCCAAGTCCTGCCTCGAACATGCCTCCGATATGCCCCCTTGAGATTTGGACGTCCTTGCGACGGACTTCTGACAAAGACATCCAAAATGCAGTTTCGATTATACCAATTTGGACGTCTCTGTGAGAAGGACGTCCAGGTGCCGATTTATGTCACTTTTTGGACATGGGTGTTTCGAAAATGAGCCTGATAGTCAGTTATACATTGAACAGCCCGATTTTTTAAAAAACATTTATGCAGTCTGGGGTGCCATTAACTACCCAAGAGCCCCGTGTATCAAGCTGTGGTAAAAGGGGTCCTGTGATAGCATCAGTGCATGTTTTTGATGCACGACAAGGTCCCCTTTTACCAAAGTGTGTAAAAGACTTTTTTTTTTTTTAAAGGAAATGGCCCTGTGCTAATCACAGGGATTGCTGCATGGCCATTTCCAGGGGGAGCCCTTACTGCCACCTATTTAGGTGATGGTAAGGACTCCTGTGCTAACCTGGTGGTTACCAGGCAGCGCACGCCACTGCCCGATTAGTGCTGCGTAAGCCCAGGTGCTGTGAAATACAACATTTTTTTTGTAGTGGTGGAAATGGTGCGCAGTGGGGGTGGTAAGTACTTCTGTAGTAGCCCAGCGGTAGTTCCGAATTTGCACATGGCAAGACCAATGGCAGCAAGCCATTTGTAAAAGAGCCCCTAAGTTTTCAGGGGGTGTTTTACTAAAGCATAGATCGAGTTATCTGTAGCAGAACCCGTCTTCAAGTCTTTGCTTAAAGCCCACCTCTTCAATGCTGCGTTCGGCACCTAACCCTTGCCGTTCACTGAATCCAGACTGCCCCAATTTGACTGCCCCTATCGGACCGACCGTTCACTTGTCTATTAGATTGTAAGCTCTTTGAGCAGGGACTGTCTCTCTTTGTTAAATTGTACAGCGCTGCGTAACCCTAGTAGCGCTCTAGAAATGTTAAGTAGTAGTAGTAGAACCCATTTTATTCATATGGGCCCTGCTGCAGAAAACTTGAGCTAAGCTTTAGTAAAAGACCCCCTGAAAATCTCTCTCTCTATATATATAGATATAGATATAGAGAGATAGATTTGGATATATAAATATAGATATATATGATGCACCATATCATATAGTTGGATCTATCTATTATTCAATACCAGCAAAAAGAGCACATGAAAATAATCAGTGAAAAGAGTGCATGAATGGCCACAGCATTTCATGCATTCTCATGAAAACAAATTCATTTTGTTTGAGTAGCATGCAGTTTCACAATGAGACTAAAGAAAATAAATTATTATAGAAAATGTGCTCAGTGTCAGAGATGACATTTGTACAGCAGAACAAAGTGATATCTCATCTCTCCTTCTATGGCTTTTTTTTCCTAAGGTGACAAGCTCAATTGCCATTTAGTTTATTACCTCTGCAGTGTAACAAGTAATAATAATAATAACTGTAGGATGAATATCACATAGGCAGGAAGATGGGAAGGATATGACAAATTAAACTACTGAAGTAGCTCATTTCCTCAGTTTTAGGAATACGGCTGATGATAGACACTAGAATGTCATGCAGGACCAGGAGTACTTCGAGTTAGCAGAATTGAAACCTGGCAATTTTGGGGGTGTTCTGGGAGTAGAGTCAGCACTTGGCTGGTTAACTGTCAATATTAACTAGCTATGTTAGCCATATAAATAGGACCACTCCTGGAATGCCCCCAAAACAGCTGGCTTTCAGTTTGATGTTAACCTGTTATCTTCAGCAGCACTAACCAGTTAAGTGCCACTGAAAATGAGCAGTTAGTCCCCAATAAGTGATTTAGGGACCCTTTTACCAAGCTGCACTAAAAAAAGGCCCTGTGGTAGTGGCAGGGGTCATTTTTGCCATGCGCTGAGACCCTTTATACTGCAGCGGGTAAAAAGGCTCACCAAATATATTGGCATGTGGTAAGATTGCTCTTACTGCGTGGCCATGTAGGAAAGGAGCATTTACCACCACCCTTTGAAGTGGTGGTAAGGGATCCCATGTTAACCCGGCGGTAACCAGGCAGCGTGCGGTACTGCCCAATTACCGCTGGGTAATTCCTGCACTAGAAAATCAGGTCTGATTTTTTGTAGCACAGGAAATAGCATGTGCTGGGGCTGGAACTACCACTGGTGCCTGCGTTGGGCCGGCGGTAGCTTCAAATTAGAGCATGGTATGCCCACATTGGGCTTACCGCCACTTTGTAAAAGGGTCCCTTTACTAGCCAGGAGCCATTTCTGGCTGGTTAAATCATGTTGAATGTCGACCCGTCAGAGTCTAAGAAAAGGGAGGATATAGAGACTGGAGGGAAGCATAATCGGGAGGAATTAGAGGGGAGAGATTGATGCCTGCTGGGATACAGACAGGTAGGCAGGCATCAGGAGAAAGTTGCAATGGTAGCTTGTATGTGGAAGAGACAGCAGGAGAAAGAAAACAGGACAGATGGTTCTACCTCAAAAAGTAAATCTTGCAACACAGCAACAAGACACATGTTAAGTACAGCACCTCTCTGTGGAAGTTCTGTATGACATAGAGGGGCATAATCGAATGGGGCGCCCAAGTTTTCATGAGGGCGTCCTCGCAGGATGGCCCCGCAAAGGGGCAGGGAAACCCATATTTTTGAAACAAGCTGGGCTTCCATCTTTCGTTTTGATAATACGGTCGGGGACGCCCAAATCTCAACATTTAGGTTGACCTTAGAGATGGTCAACCTAAATGTTGAGATGGTTTTGGCTACATTTAGCTGCTGAAACATGTTGGTGACTGCAAGTTTATGCTCTGTACACTGGGAAGAAGCAGCAGACTGAGTTGCCATTGCCCATACCATGATACCTCGGCACTGTGTTTCCTAAGGCCAGCTGTGGAACTGAAGTAGTCTCTGAGCATCCATATGAAATCTGCCCATGCTATGCCCACACTCCATCTTATATTCACTTACTGGGAAAAGATATGCCATTATTGTCAAAATGCACATTTAAGCCTGTTGGTATTTTGTAAGAGACCATTTACATGCAACATACACATCTATGCATCAGCATTTACACATGAATGTTTAGTGTTTCAAAATATAGATGTGTAAATGCTGATACCTCCCAGCTAGATACAGAGCTCACAGTCATGCAATGCTGTCAATTTTGTGGGGTTGAATATTCTTATTTCCTCCTGTAGAACAGAGCACAAAATGAGATGTGCCCAGGAGCAGGTGTAAATCCTGATAATGATCATTGTTGCATGATTCTGAACTCTGTATCTAATTGGCAGAACATAGATATCTAGGTTTCCAAAATGCATGTTATGAAATGTGCTAACATTTGGGGGTCCTTTTACTAAGATGCGCTAAAAAATGGCCTGCGGTAGTGTAGGCACGTGTTTTGGGCACACGTCGATCCATTTTTCAGCGTCCCTGTAAAAAAGGCCTTTTTAAAATTTTTGCCGAAAATGGACGTGTAGCAAAATCAATTTTGGGTCTGTGACCTTACCGCCAGCCATTGACCTAGCGGTAACTGGGCAGTAATGACCTACGTGCATCAAATGCCACTTGGCACGCATCCGACACGCGTGTCCGAAAATAAAAATTATTTTTCAGCCTCACGTATAGGGCACACACCAAAAATGAAATTACCGCAAAAGCCACGCAGTAGTCGGGCGGTAACTCCATTTTGGCATGTGCTGGGCGCACATAGATACTTACACGGCTTAGTAAAAGGGTCCCTTAGATGTGTATGTTTCCTAGCTGCCTCCGTGTATGTTTTAGACAATGACAATTGCAAAATTGGTGCTGCTGACGCATGTAACTGGCACATACATGTCCATTCCTTAAGTCATTTAGAAAAGGCTTTAAGTCGGCATATATCACCGGAATTTGACATGCCTCAGCCTGGACATCTCAGTTCCTATTTGTACTGTCTGTTCTTTCTGAAACCTGCTTATTATGTTTGTGTGCTACTTCATGATAATACAAATTAAAATGAAATAACATATTCTAAAAGAAAGCAATGCTTAATATGAAAACAAACTGCAATGAACATTTTTCTACTGCACAAGCCTACTAACTTCTACAGCCTTAAAACTATATCAAAATTTGAGATCTATGTATGGAGCATACAATACATTGCAATAACAGGTAGAAATGTCCTGCAATGACATCATAGTACATCATTTCCCAAACAATAGAACATTTTAGTCAGTTTTTGGTATTTTCTAACACCTTTTAATCTCACAATACTTCTGTGTTGATTTTTTAAAAAGCTATATGACTCTAATGCAGGTGAGAAATAATAAATTAGCAGTTATAAAGCAGTATGTCTTGTAACTATTTAATTATACTAAACAGAAATGTTTTATGGTAGAGTGCGAAGACTATGGATGAAATGTGACCTTACCTTCACCAGCATATGCAAGAATGGAACGCGCTCGCATTTGTCTTCCTTCTGTAGTTTTGCCTGAGCAGGTGTGTGAGCAGGAGGACCACTGAGACCACATGCTGAGAACACAATCTTTTGGGCAGGGAACCTCACATACAATTGGGACTGGGTAGATAGCATCTCTGCACAGCTGTCTGTCAACCTCTTCTCCTGGGAAAAGAAAAGGTCAGTGGCAGTGTATCACTACTGAATTAATGTAGAATGAGCAATCAAGCGAAGATGGGTACATGAGCAAATTAGATTACGCTTGTCCAAAAAGAAAGTAAAACTGGTTATCAATCATTTTAATGACAATCAGTAATCAAGTTGTTTAGCACAATTTTAAATCTATCACAGTAATTTATTTGGCTATGGGTCTTCTTCTCATTTTACTGTGGAGGATGCTAGGGCCCCCCTTTACTAAGACGCGCTCACGTTTTTAGTGTGCGCTAAAATTGTGGGTGCGCTAAATGTTAGAGATGCCAATGCATTCCTATGGGCGTCTCTAACATTTAGCGCACCCACAATTTTAGCGCACGCTAAAAACGTGAGCGCGTCTTAGTAAAAGGGGGCCTAAGTGTTTTCAATGGCCAAACAAAACATAAATGTGAAAGATTGTGAACAGTGAACTAGATCTGCCGAATCACCAGCCCATATGATCCTTTCCATTAAATTTGAAGTAGAAATCTTCTCTTCAATTTTAATGGAAGCGTAATTGTGACAAGTAAGGGACATTAAAAAAATCTTGAACACAAATGTCTTGTTTTCCTTAGGTTGCAGTTGACAATGATGGGAAGGAGAACAGAATCAGGAAGTGAACAAGTGTTAGCTAGTTTTAAAATTGATTCCTGTTTGTTTTACCTGTTATTGGTTTGCTGTACGTTTCCATCTGTTTTATATGGTTCACTGTTCAACTGTGACAATAAAACCTGTTAGATTATGGGCTCTGATGTCTTGGACTGACTAAGAATCATAGTGGTTTGTGTGTTGGGTCTGTGGGTGCTTTCCAGGAACTGTGGTACCCTGAGAATGTGGCCCCAGTGTCCTAGAAATCACTGGGGAATAACTTAGGGGTGGGGAACCTGCCCAGAGGCAAGTGGAACCTAGTGCATGGGGGTGGAGGCTTGACTAGAATAGAGCACATGCACAGGTGCAGACAGGCCTGAGCAGTGCTGAGGATAAATCCTCCAGGTGGCTGCAGGGTTAGACCCCGGTGGGTACTAGGTGTTCCGTGACAGACATGTCCTCTTTTTTGGTGGCAGCGTGGTAGGACTGTCAGGCTCAGTGCATGGGTGAGGGTCACTATCCACTGAGTGGTTTAGAGTTTTTACCTGTAACCTCCAGATACAGAGCAAAGTGAACAAGTACAGCATTAATATGGTCCCTTCCTTGTTCAGTTTTCCTTTTTTTTTTTTTTTTTTGGTAGTGTTAGGAGATTAGCAGCATGCTGATTTATTTTATTTGTTACATTTGTATCCCACATTTTCCCACTTATTTGCAGGCTCAATGTAGCTTACATAATACCATTCGCCATGTCCGGTAGATAACAAATACAAGGTGATGTGGTCGAATAAGATTCATGAGTTTCGGACGCAGTGGGGATAGAAGAGAGGAAGGGTTGTGTGGTGCCCATTACGAGCTGTGGCCTTGCCATGCCGCAGAGCTCCGGCACCCATGCCGGGTCGGCAGGATATGCCCTTCCAAACAGGCAGGTCCCTACTGATGATGACTGGTAGCATTCCTCAAACACTGGATTTGCCTGACCTAACACAAGAGCCTTAGAGGGGAGGAGTTGCAGGACTGGTCGGTGCAGAGTTCTCATGGGGGGAGATCAGACTCCTTGTGGGTAGAGACCCATGAGTTGGCAGGGCCAGATGCCATACCCACTGATCAGGCAGATCTAGATGGTAAAGCAACAGTGGATAGACCAGCTGCAGCAAGAGGAACAGGAACAGCAATAGTGGTTAGACCAGCTGCAGCATGAGGAGCGTGAGTGGGAATTCCAGCTGCAGAAAATGAAGTTGGAGATGGGAATGACTCATATGCAAAGCTCCAGCCCAATCCCTGTGCCAAGGCCAGAGGTAGGATCCACAGGTCAGATCAGGCCCAACCTGTTTGCGCAGTTTAATGATATCCAAGGTGACATAGATGGATATCTAACTGCCTTTGAAAAAAGTTGTCACCTCAATGACAGTCCTCAGAAAGACTGGCTGCACTATCTGAGTGGAAAGCTCACTGGTAGAGCACTTGAGACACTCCAAGAACTGTCCATGGAGACGTGCTCCCAGTTTGAGGAGGTGTGCAAAGCTTTGTTAAACCGTTATGCCATTACTCACGCGATCAACAGACTAAAGTTTAGGACTTTGCAAAAGAGGGCAGAACTTAAAGACTGGGGTTTAAAGGAGGAATTGTAGGTTATTGATAGGCAGAAAAAAAAAAGAAAAGAGAAAGCAACTTTATCAACTAGTCTTTATTCCCTTTTCTCCCTAGTTTTAAAACTTGAACTTTGTACCACAGCATTAATAGATAGCTTCTAACAGGCACAGCAGGACTTAGTTCAGTCTTTATTTTCACCCCCTCCTCAGCTCCCACTCACCACTAGAGCAACTCTTTATTTATAGTCATTATTCTAATTAGGATAACAAGAGGATTTTTTTCATTAGAGTTTTAATTACATCTTTATTAGTTTTAATTACATTTAATTAGTTTTGGGGAAGCAAACACTAAATAAATTACACATTATAACACATAATCTTAAGGCTCTTTATATTCATTTAATATCCCTAGTACTTGAAGAAGTTTTAATTAAACAACTATAATACTACGATGTAGACAGCAGTTCAGCAGTGAAAGGAGTGCTATCTAGTCTTTTGCACCAAGTGTCACATATATGATTATCTCCCAGTTGGTGAGAGGTTATATGTGTATGCTCGATGCAATGAGCTCCTAGCGCTTAGAGAACGGATCTGTTCTCTTGATGCTAGAGTAGCAGACTTGGAGGAGCTGAGGGAGACAGAGGTACATAAAGGTGGCCTACAGGGATGTTGTAGAGAAGTTCCACCTCAAGTCTGGCAGCCCCTGTGCTGTCTTGGAGGAGGGAGGCTTCTTAAATGGAGAACATTACCCTGGTGAAGTTAGAAATTATCTTGTAGACAGGACCAGTCCACCAGGGGATGCAATATCCTCTCATACTGAGGATGTGTCTCCAGGAGCTTCTGCCCAGAAGGTAAGGGTTAGGATGGCTGTTGTAGTTGGTGATTCGATTATTATGTAGATAGATGGGTGGATGTGAGGATCGCCTGGTTATTTGCCTGCCTGGTGCAAATGTGCAGTTCTCATGCATCACCTAGATAGGATTTTACATAGTGCTGGGGAGGACCCGGCTGTCTTGGAACATGTAGGTGCCAATGATATAGGAAAATGTGGGAGAGAGGTTCTGGAAGCCAAATTTAGGCTCCAAGTAGAAAGCTGAAATCGAGATCCTCCAGGGTAGCATTTTCAGAAATGTTCCCCGTTCCACGTGCAGGTCCCGACAGGCAGTGCTCTGGAGTCTCAATGCACTGATGAGACGATGGTGCAGGGAGGAGGATTTTAGATTTGTTAGGAACTGGGCACCATTCTGGGGAAGGGGAAGCCTATTCCAAAAGGATGGGCTCCACCTTAATCAGGTTAGGGCCAGGCTGCTGGCATTGACATTTAAAAAGGAGATAGCGCAGCTTTTAAATGAGAAATTCAGGGAAGGCTGACAGCCACTCAAAAGTGCATGGTTCGGAATAAGGTATCTTTTAAAGGTATCACCAAAACAGGGAAGATAGGGCATCCTGATAGCGAAGTTGCAGTAGAAAGCATAATAGAACAGGAGTCTTTAAATAAAAAGCAGATAGATTTTCAAGATTCACATTATTACTGTCTATTGCTGAGCAAGATAACTGTTGAGCAAGATGTAAATAAGAGTAACAAACATTGGGCACTGTTTATTAAGCTGCATTATAGATGCGTTAGTGTTTTTAATGTGCTTTAACCATGTACACACGTTAACTCGTAAATAATCCACTTAATACTACGGCGGTTACCACTAACAAGAGTAATCCCCCATCAGCAAACAACCTTGCGAAATACTTTAAAGAGAAAATCACAAAGCTACGAACTATGATACCCAACAACACAACTGACTATGCAAACCTCCTTGAGTGTCTAGACCCAATACACGGGGAATATCCGGCAGATAGATCATGGACTGAATTTAATTCACTATCGATAGAAAAGATCTCCCAACCACTCAAAAAATACGCCAAATCACAATGTAAACTAGACACATGTCCTAGCAACCTCATAAGATCCGCTCTGCAACAATTCTTAACAGACCTCACAGAATACCTAAATTACATGCTACAAAAGGGTTTCTTCCCAAAAGACTGAGGAAATATACTACACACACCGTTACCTAAAGACGCAAAGAAAAGCACAAGTGACATAACCAACTACTGCCCAGTAGCATCTATCCCACTAATAACCAAACTTATGGAAGGAGTAGTGATGGAACAGCTCACCAACCATCTAAACAAACACTCAATTTTACACGAATCTCAATCAGGATTTCAATCCAACTACAGCACAGAAACAGTACTAGTGACTCTAATGAATAAGTTTAAACAAACAATCGCAAAAGGCAATAATATACTTCTCTTACAATTTGATACGTCCAGTGCCTTCGATATGGTCAACCATGGAATTTTACTACACATCCTGGAATACTTTGGAATTGGAGGAAACGTCCTCAATTGGTTTAAAGGATTCCTGACATCAAGATCATACCAAGTAACAACTAACACAGAGACATCGTCCCCATGGATACATGAATGCGGTGTACCACAAGGATCCCCCCTTTCACCAACCCTCTTCAATCTAATGATGACACCCCTAGCCAAGCTATTAGATAACCAACAGCTCAACCCATATATATATACAGACGATGTCACGATCTACATCCCATTTAAACAAGACCTAAAAGAAATTACTAACAAAATTAACCAAAGCTTCATTTCAACTGAAACTCAACGCAGAAAAAACACAATGCCTTATAATCACCTCACAACACAATACACACAAATTTGACACCATAACCACCCCAAACGTTACCCTCCCCGAATCAGACAACTTGAAAATTCTGGGAGTCACCATTGATCGAAATCTCACACTTGAAAACCATGTGAAGAATACAACTAAGAAAGTGTTCCAGACCATCAAAAAACTTCAAACAGCCTAAAACACCGCAGTCAGACTCATATTTGGGAAAACAAAATATGAAAGCACTAAACCCCTAAGAAAGAAACTACACTGGCTACCACTGAAAGAACGAACAACATTCAAAATCTGCACAATTATTCATAAAATCATTTACGGAGATGCCCCGACCTACATGCTAGGCCTCGTAGACCTGCCACCCAGAAATGCTAAGAGATCCACCCACACCATTCTTAACTTACACTTCCCCAACTGCAAAGGAATAAAATACAAACTAACATACGCGTCTAGCTTTTCTTATACAAGCATGCAGGAGTGGCCTAATGGTTAGGGTGGTGGACTCTGGGCCTGGGGAACTGAGTTCAATTCTCACTTCAGGCACAGGCAGCTCCTTGTGACTCTGGGCAAGTCACTTAACCTTCCATTGCCCCAGGTACAAAGAAGTACCTGTATACAATATGTAAGCTGCATTGAGCCTGCCATGAGTAGGAAAGCATGGGGTACAAATGTAACAAAAAAACCTCTCTTCCAATAAACCTAAGAACAATCAAAGTACTGACCAATTTCTGCAAATCCCTGAAGACATACCTCTTTAGCAAAGCCTACCATGAAAACCCTTAACTAACAACAACACAATACCTAACCAAAATGGCACAGAATGTATTTTCCAATAATGACTTGTTCAAACCTACCTGTATTTCTCTACCTCTATGTAATACCAATTGTTTTCTTTAACCTGGTATAGGTATGCTATAACAGGTCTCTGTAAGCCACATTGAGCCTGCAAATAGGTGGGAAAATGTGGGATACAAGTGCAATAAATAATAAATAATAATAATAACTGTGTAAGCGCCTACAATATCCCTATAGGCACCCACTTGGTTAGTGCTCACGCTAATTGTAGGCATGTTAAAAATGCTAACGCGCCTTAGTAAACAGGGCCCATAATCTGAAATATCTATATGTG
Source organism: Microcaecilia unicolor (assembly GCF_901765095.1). Taxonomy (NCBI): domain Eukaryota; kingdom Metazoa; phylum Chordata; class Amphibia; order Gymnophiona; family Siphonopidae; genus Microcaecilia; species Microcaecilia unicolor. The sequence continues at coordinate 146,428,339 of NC_044031.1, forward strand.
AATGCCAGAAGCCTAAGAAATAAAATGGGACAGATACAATATATTGTATTAAATAAAAAAATAGATATAATAGGCATTTCTGAGACCTGGTGGAAGGAGAATAACCAGTGTGACACTGTCATACCAGGATACAAATTATATCGTACTGATGAGGTGGATCAAATTGGTGGAGGGGTAGTATTGTATGTTAAGGAGGGCCTTGAATCAAATAGATTGAAAATTCTGCAGGAAACAAAACACATCTTGGAATCCCTATGGATTGAAATTCCATGTGTAAAGGGGTAAAGGATAGTGATAGGCGTGTACTACCATCCACCTGGCCAAGATACACAGATGTAGAAATGTTACAGGAAATTAGGGACACTAACAAACTGGGCAACACAATAATAATGGGCGACTTCAATTACCCTGATATTAACTGGATAAATGTAACATCAGTGCATGATAGAGAGGTAAAATTCCTTGATGGAATCAAGAACTGTTTTATGGAGCAGCTGGTTCAGGAGCCAACAAGAGGAGGAACAATTCTAGCCCTTGTCCTTAGTGGAGCGAATGATCTGGTGCAGGAGGTAATGATCATCTGATCATGTTATGATAACAGTGATCATAACATGATCAGATTTGATATAAGCTCTGGAGTAAGTACACATAGGAAATCCAATACGTTAGCATTTAACTTTCAAAAAGGAGACTCACCAATAACTCAAAATTCTGTATATACATCAAAAAGGAGAAAATGTTTGCTAAACCCAATATCAAAAACAGTGCCTGTTGTTTAGGTAGAAAAAATTTAAGCACTACCCTCCAGGTGCTTTAAACAGAAATTACATTTCCTCAGCACTGTTTTGATCTTTCATAAGCACAATAAGATGTAAAACAGTACCCCCAGACAGACAGGATTCTGTTTTTCTGCTCAATAAGTTTCATTGTGGGTCAATACAGGACAAAAAGGGGCAGTTATATCAGCATTTATTGCTTTCATGCTGCAGTTGCTTTTCCATTTAGTTCTTCTGAAAGGAGGAGCACCGTCTTGGAAATCCTATTAGTAGAATGCTGGGAATACTGGCAGCTTTCCCAAGAAGCGATCTTTACATCATTATACATTTTCTTATGATTAACATTTTCTATTGGCAACGAGTGTATTCTAATCCTGCACATACTCCATCTCCAAATGCATTTAACAAATTAGAACAGAAGGTTCACTGGCTTGTGATCAGTGGTAATGGTTTGCTGGCTCACCCCAGAAGTAACTTTAGTTTTGGTTTATTTATTCCTTTAATTGAAATCAACATGTCACTCTTCCAGGCCCACCGCAGGGATTTCATGAAACACTGCAGTGTATTTAAATGAACACACCAAATGAAGTTACATCATCTCATCAAGATATAGAAACATTTATAGTTCTAAAGGACAGACTTCAAGCTGTTGCAAAATTGTGTTTGGAAAGTGAAGATACAAGTAGATTAAACTGAAATAAAAATATTATTGTGAAAGGAAACATATTAATCAGTAACTTGCCATGGCCTTGTGGTGATGGTGCGTTTTTGGGACATCCACAGGCAACTATACATAAGCAAATAAAAAAATAAAAAATATATATTGGGGGGGGGGGGGGGGTCAGAAATTTCTCTTATTTGGGTGTTGGTTCATTTTACATTATTTAGTTCTTTTATTTCACTTGATATACTCCACATCGCCCAGTGGCATCACAGTGGTTTACAATAAAAAGCTCAAAGGAGCAAAGGAATCAGAGATAGAAGGTACAGAAGAAGAGAATGAGTAAAGGAGGGATCAGGGATCAGAGGGCAGTAGTCAAGGTAGAAAATGGAAATCATGAAGGTAAAGTTTGGTTAAAGAGTCAGGATTTGATAAGCTTCTTGAAGGTGAAGTATGAGGTTTCAGTTTTAATATGAGGTTGTAAGGAATTCCAAAGCTTTGGACCAATGTAGGAAAAAGTAGAGGCACAAGTGCTTTCAAGACGTAAAACTCAAGGTGGGGTAAGGAGAGACTGCTCAGACAATCATTGGGAACGTGAGGAGCAATATGGAATCAGTAACCTAGAGATGTAGTCAGGAACAGCTGGGAGGGAACCTTTGTATATCAACAGAAGAAGGTTGTAGGTGATTTGCTAGGAGATTGGCAGCCAGCGTTCTGGTATCAAAAGGAAAGTGACGTGATCAAATTTACTGGCATTATGTAAAGGTTTGACCACTGTTGATTGCACTAGCTGTAGACACTTCAGGGAGAACAATGGCAGACCAGTAAATAAAGCATTACAATAGTCTAAGTGAGTAATGACTAAGGAAAGGAGAAGGATATGAATGCTTGAGGGAAAAAGATAAAGTTTCACTGAATGGCTTTTCTGTAAGGCAAAAAAAAAGTGATTGAATAGTTTTACAGATGTGCTCATTGAAGGAGAGTTTGGAGTAAAAAATGACCACTAGTATTTGCAGTTGCTTAGCAAAACTCATAGCATGACCCTGGAGAATCAGTGGTGATGGAATGGGACAATATGGATTTGGAAAATGAATTGCTTTGGTTTTTGAAACATTCCAAGCAAGCCTGCAACTACCTAACCAAATGGCAGCATTCTCCAGGCAAGAGTTTAGAATGGAAGAATATTTGGAAAAGGAAGTGTATTAGTACAAAATTTGGATATCGTCCATGTAACAGAATAGGTTGCAGCCTTTAGACTGTATGAGTAGCATCGGAGGAGATATAAATATATTAAAAAGAAAGGAAGCAAGAATAGACTCCTGAGAAACCCCTAAACTGTAGGATACATATCTGAGGAGAGGTGACCCGAGATCAGTTGATAGAAGCGCTGGTGAAGATACAAAACAAACCAAGGGGCCCTTTAACTAAGCCGTGTAAGTGTCTATCCTGTTTATTTTCGAAGGAGAAGGCTGGCCATCTTCCAACACAAATCGGGAGATGGCCGGCCATCTCCTAAACCAGGCCAAAATGGTATAATCGAAAGCCGATTTTGGCCGACTTCAACTACTTTCCGTCGCAGGGCCGGGGAAAGTTAAAGGGGCGTGTCAGCAGGGTACCGAAAGAGGGACGGGGGCGTGGTTAAGAGATGGCCGGCTTCGGCCGATAATGGAAAAAAGAAGGCCGGCTCTGACGAGCACTTGGCCGGCTTTACTTGGTCCATTTATTTTTAGGACCAAGCCTCAAAAAAATGCCCCAACTGGCCAGATGACCACATCCACTCTTTGCCTATGCCATAGCCCCTGAGGGAAAACTTTTGAAAAATGCAGTAACATGTGGTTTAATGTGCAGAGACAGACAAACTACCACTGTTGTGTGATAGCCTGTTTCCACACCTTAACCTTGAGTTAAGGGCTTAACACCCTTTAGTAAAATGGCCCCTAAGTTTGTATCTGAGGCAACGGAGGGTTAGGTGAGGTGCCCAAGATCCACTTAATCCCACACACAGGATGCCTCTGGGGACACATATGCATGGACTACATAAAAGAACACATGCTCTTGTTGGAATGCATACATTAAACACTAAGAAATTGACTTGTTTAAATCAATGTTTCCCTAGTCAGTCCTGGAATACCCCCTTGCCAATCAGGATTTCAGAATATCCACAAAGAATATGCATGAAAAAGATTTACATACAATTCAGGCAGTGTGTGCAAATCTATTTCATGCATATTCATTGTGGATAGCCTGAAAACCTAACTGGCAAGGGGGTAATCGAGGACTGACTCGGGAACAACTGGTTTAAATCAGTTGTGCAGGGCTAACCATGGATATTCAGCGGCACTTGTGCTATGCAATGTTACTATTCCTTCTTCAATTTCAGAGTGGGTTACATAAAAGCTTGAAAATAATACATAGCACACACATCTCAACTTAAGTATTGCCATACTGTGACTGCTTTGAGTTAGAGGCCATGGATTTGAATATGGTCACTTCACGTGCTTGCAAACTTTGTGGGGGCCTCTCATCCTGCTAGAATTGTGTACTGCAAGTTGAAGTGAACGGGAAGCCGGACTTCGGTAGTGTGAGGACTCTCCATTGCATGCAAACCTCTCTCATGAATATTCATTGTGGATATCTTGACAATCTGACTGGCTGGGGTGCCTCCAGGACCAGGTGTGGGAACCAATTGCTTATAGAATTCATTTTAAATTGTTATTTTTTTTTTTAATGAGTTTTTATTGTCACCAATACGATACATAGTCACATCCACCATGTTGCGGGTGATATCAAAAGTAATTCAATACAGTATATATCCCAAACCTCATCCAGTATTAAACAAAAATCCTAATGGTTTTTAAGACTTTACATACGGTAATTCAGTCCCTGCCTATTTTAAGAAGGTCTTGAGGTGTTATAAGCCTATGCAAGCATTATGCTCTGAGGGTACACAGCGATTGATTGTTCCATCATTGAGGTGTTTGCATTTTTCTGTTACATGCAAAGGCAGCATTATCTTATGTGAGCCTTATTGGGTGGAATGAATTACCCTTGAGGTTTCGTTTGTTGCAGAAGCTTGATATTTTTAAGAAACAGTTTGTCCTGTCATAAAATGAAAATGTATGCTTCCATGTTTCTGAAGTAGTACACATTGCCTATCAATGAAATTCTAAGAAGATATTTCATGTATACAGTAGGAACTGGGTTCAGTAAATGGTGCTCAAATTTGGCTGTCAGAAAAAGCAGCACCGAGCACTACTCTATAAAAAATGCTTCAAATTGAGCGATCTTTAGAATAACGCTTAGAGGCCATTTCCTTGCCCAAATTTGGGCACCAGTATGTAGACCAGTTGAAACCTGGTGTAAATGCCGACACCCAACTCTTGGCATTTGGGCGTGGGAATGGCGTATCCTATAACTCCGCAATCAAATTTTTGGAACACCCCTACCATGCACATGGGGTTATACAATAGCATGCAGGAAGATGCACACATAAAATCTAATTACTGCTAATTAACTACCATAAGGGACACCCATGGTGTAGACTATGAGTATTTAACTTGACAGAGTATGCAGGCACCTTTGGAGTTAATTATGTATCCTGTTAGCTTGTTGCTGGGAGGGAAAGGTGAAAAGGATTGGAAGGTAGTATCAGCAGACTGGGTTTGGCATGAGAGGAGCTGGGAGCTTGGGATTGCTGGATTTATGAGAGGAGTAGGGAATTTATCTGTGTGGTGTTGGGGTTTTGGTGGGTTTTGTATTGAGAGGGAAGGGTATGGAGGGCTTCAGGCCATTGTAGGGTCAGAGGAGTAACCTAGTGGTTAGTGCAGTGGGCTGTGCACCATCAGACCCAGGATCATGTTCCACTTAAACTCTTTTTGTCTAGCTGTGTGGCAACTTTTTTTTTTTTTTTGGGGGGGGGGGGGTTAGTTTTTCAGGGTTTTATTTAGTACCTGGTATTTGCTGTGTGATTCGGGTTTCTCCCGCGTTGGCTCCTCCATTGTGTGACAGTATAGGGTACCCAGGTTGCTGGTTTTCTATCTGAGCAGCAGGTACTGTGATGTATGCAAAGGAATAGCCTAGCTGCAATTGTATGACACAGCAGGGATCCTAAAGTTACTGGTTAAAGTCCCAGTGCAGCTTTTTCCTGTGCTGTCATGGTTCTCACTGTCTCTCGAGTTGTTTCTGGTGGCTCCTTGCGCTGGTGCTTTCCTAAGCTAGTGGACTGTGCTGCTGTGAGGGATTCCAGGTAGGCTGCCTTCCTTCTGGTGTTCCAGTGGAATTTTTCCTTTGGCCTGTTGTAGTCTTGTAAGATGGCCTGTAAGATGGGTGAGTCAAAACCCTGTATGTACCTGGGCTTGATTCGTTAAGGTGATTGATGCTTATAGGGTTTATGGGGGTTGGGTGTAATTAAATTATGACACCCAACTCTAGAAGAGTTTGAAAAAAGGTAAGTGTGGGGCTGTAGGGAAGTTGATTTGTGGCTCTCAGAAATGACTCAAGGAAGGCAGCATCCCTTTTGGGCCACTCCATTTAAAGGTACATCCTTTCTCTCAGGGATGGATGTCGTTCTCAGTATCTATGGATTTGGGAGAGCTACAGCATTATAGGCGGCTAGAAGTGCGTATAGAGGAGGGAGTGTGGATGGTCCAAAAGTCAGGGCTGGGCCAAGTAATTGCTATGTTGCCAGACAACGCCGGTGTTAGACATGCTGAGTTCCAGGGCATAGTTTAAGGAGGAGGCTCCCAATCCCCTCTCCTTCCTGCCCCCTCCCTCAATTTGCCCACCCTTCATTAGTACCACACATAAAACAACCTTAAACTATTTCTTCACACACAAAACACAGACAGTCATTCACAAAATACAGAACAAGGGTTCACAGATTAGAAATATGTACATCAAAACAAAACTGGGAACCCAAACAAGTTAAACTCGGCAAGTACTTCAACACTGGAGAAATAAAAATAGAAATGCACTTCATTTTGTACTGAACACAATCAATGGCATAACCATGAGGGGAGGGGAAGGGAGATGACTTCCCCCCCAACTTAAGATCTTCCTTGACGGGGCTCCCCAAACCTCAACAGCTGATGACCAACTCCTTTCCCTCCACAGGTCCAGCAACCAGAACTCTCCGAGCTCATTTTTCACACATTCATGAAACCTGAACATGAGTGGTGGTGGTGGTGGGGGGGCAGTTGCAATTTGGGGATACTGCCACCATCTGCAGAGCTTGGAGATTTCTGGTTGCTGACTGGAGGAGGAGGTTGGCGGTGCTTGGGGGGATCCCTGCCAGATCAAGTATTTATATTTTGCATTTGGGTGGGGAGAGACTTTGGTACCCACCCATTTGGGCTCAAGCTCCCTCCTTGTCCCAAAACTAGCCATCTGGCTATGCCACAGAATACAATACGAAAACCATCTGTGATGCATGTACCCCAAAGCTAACACAATCCAGTTAATAAATTCAAAATATAAGACACTTTTTCTACCTTTATTGTCTGGGCATTTTGGGGCCCTTTTACTAAGCTGCATAGGTGCCTATGAGCGTCCTATGAGAGTCAATTTTGAACTACCGCCTGGTTACCACGTGCTCTGGGCAGTAATTTCATTTTTTATGCACGTTCACTAATCATGCTGAAAAATTTCCAGCGCGTGGTGCTAACCAGGTGGTAATTGGCATTGTACACACGTGAAACCTTACTGCTAGGTTAATGGGTTGTGGTAAGATCTCAGGCCCAAAATGGATGCGTGACAATTTTCATTTTGTCGCACATTCATTTTCGGTCAAAAAAAGGCCTTTTTTGCAGGTGCACTGAAAAATGAACCTGTGCACTTCCAATACATGTGTCTACACCAGGGCAGGCCATTTTTTGGCACACCTTAGTAAAAGGACCCCTTTATTTTTCCATCATCTTTGTTTCAGTTTCTCTTTTTCTGCTTTCTTGTATGTCTTTTGCTAATTCCCTTTCCAGTGTCCGCTGTCTATTTTCATTTTCTCCTCTCTTTCCATTCTCTCACTACACCTGTCTCTAACATATTGATTTTTCCCTTTCAGCATTTCCTCCTTTTTTTTCCCTTTTCTGCCTCTGTCCACTCAAATTTTACTCTCTCTCTAACCCTTCTTCTTTTTGATTTTCAGCTACCTATCAATTTTCCATCTCATCTCAATCCCTAGCTCTCCCATTTCCCATCTCACTCCTTTCCCAGCATTCTATTTCCTTCCATCTACTCCCCATTACCACATTTCTACCTCTGTACTGACTATTCACCTCTCATTCATCTTCTAGCCACCACTCCGCTTTGACTTCTCCTACATGGTACCATTTCCTGAATTTCCTCTCCCTCTCTCCACTCTTGCAGCCCACTCCAGTCTCATTGCCTGACATCATCCTGTCCCTTTCCCTCCACCTCTAGCATCTTTCTCTCCAATCTCTTTTCCCTCCAGCTCCCCCCCCCCATGGTCCAACATTACTCCCTCTCTTTTCTGTTCTTCTTCCCTGCCCTCTTGATGTAGCATCTCTTTCCTCCCTCCATCCCACTGTTCAGCATCTATCCCACCTTTCCTCCCCCAGAATCAACATTTCTCCCTCTCTCTTCCCTCCCTCCCAGTTCCAGCTTCTTTCTCTTTTTCCAGAATGACCTCTCCATCCATCATCTCTCCCTCCTTCCCCACCACCCTGGATCTTCTATCTCTCCCTTTCTCTTCAAAACTGCCTTCCCATCCAATATCACTTTGTTCCTCCTTCCACACCACCCCCAGATCCACCACCTCTTCTTTTCTGTTCCCATATGCCCTCCCATCCAGTATCTCTATCCCCCTCCCTCCACACCCTGGTCTAACTGCCCTTCCTTTCTCTTGCCTCTCTCCATCCTACTGTCCACCATCTCTCTTCTTCTCTTCTGTTTCCAAGTCCATTATTCCTTTCCCTTTACCTCTCTCCCCACCCTCATTTCAGCTTCTCCCTCTCTCTTTGAATCCTTCCTCCGTGGTTTAGCACAAAAACAGCTGCCCCATGGCGACCCGGTGGGCCAGCATGCCTTCCCCTTCTCTACACATCTGTCCAGTGTCTCTTTCACCTTCCTGGTCTAACTTTAAAATGTTTTTTTCTAAGCAGAGGGTTTCCGGTGTGGGATCGATTCAAACAAGCTGCCCTTGGTCTCCTTGGAACTGTTCCTCTGCTACGGTCTGCCCCACCTCTGACACAACTTACTGTTTCTGCCTGAGCAGATCACAGTGGCAGAGGGAGAGTGCCAAGGAGGCCAAAGGTAGTATTTTGAATCCTCCCACACTAGAAACCCTTTGTTTAGGAAAAAAAAAATTTTTAAGTGAGGCCGGGAAGGTGAGGAAGATGTCAGACTGGGGGTGGGGGGGAGTAGAGAGAAGGGGAAGACATGATGGCCCAACGTCAGCCCTGGTGCCAGATTACAGAACTAGTTCTGACTCAACTGGAAGTCCATATGAAACAGGAGGAGATGTTGAGTGAAAATCTCCCCTCCCCCCCAAAAAAATTTTGAAGACTCCTGATGTAGGCCCTTTAGCTGAAACATGGCCTGAGCTGAGTTACGTGAAGACTTGCAATAATGGACTTTGAAGCACCTTGTTGTCCTTTGTTGTCTCCACTGCTTCTTTTGCTTTGATCTTGTTGTGGAGGACTGTTCATCTGTGTGGATTTTTCTCTAATTTGGGCACCATATATAGAATCCAGTAGTTGGTACATATGGAGAAGATAATAAACATTTTAAATTTTCTTTTTATGACCAATTATATTTTTTTTGGGGGGGGGGGGGGGTAATGATTTCCTTCAGCTACAAATAAAGTAAATCATATGCACTTTTCAGAAATAATTATTAGAAAATACCATTTGATAATCAGAAAATAAAGTTAACTTGTAAGGAAAAGTTTCAACATCCTATCGTAGAAAATGGGTGTGGTCCAATTTGCTTTTTTTTTTTTTTTTTACTATTTAAATCTTACCATCACTGTTGATGCAGATAACCACTGGAACTTGTGTGCCAGTGCTGCACTGGTTTCCATTATCAGGTATACATGCTTCCATTTTTACTACTCGCCAATCATAGCAGGATGGCTCCTCACATGGGATGGCTTCAATCAGGTTAGGGCAGTTTCCAGTCCCTCCAGTAGGCTCATTTGTAATGTAACGTTTTCTTAGTTTAAAACCTGTGTGTGATAATAAGTAAAGCTAAAATAGCGTTCAATTAATAGCAAAAAGGCCCTTTCCTGCACTAGCCCAAAGGTCAAATAGGCAATTTAAAAAATAGTACGGGAGGGGTAGACAATAATATGGGCAGTCACAATCTGGGACATTTGGGCACAATTCAGATGATTCTTAGGTAGTGTAATCAAAAAGTAATTACAATAATCTGGCTTGGTGAGGAGTATCACTATATTTGTATCTGGTCCGTATCCACAAAAGTAACAAAACAGAGCATGAAAGAAATCAAAGAACTATGGGGTCCTATTACTAAAATGCATTACATTTTTTAGCACAAGAAATTAATGTGTGATAACTGTAAATTAGGACCAAAATCTATAAATGGTGCACAAATTTGGATGTGATACAAATTAGCGCTGATCACTATTCTTTAAATGGTGCAATAGAATAGCGTTTTGCTGGGATCTGTGCCCAATGTTGGGCATGAGGATTTACACCACCTGAAACCTAAATTAGCTGCAGATCTCCCTTATTCTGTAATACTGTGCACAAATTCTAGGAATGCCCTGATCCACCCATGCCCCTCCTATGGCCATGCCCCTTGAATCCTGGCACCTAAAAATAGGCACATAAATTTAACTTAATAACAATTAGCACCAATATTTGATTATTAGCGCCAAGTTTTCAGCACTAATTGGCTTATGTCAATTAAATTGTGTGCGCAAATTAGGTGAGTGCCCAAATTAGCACATGCAATTTTGAATACCATATATAGAATTAGTGTGGTAATGAGGCACCTATTAGAGTGGTGTCCGGCATTTTTATTGCGGGTCGTATGTTAAAATATCCATTAGTGTGTGGTATTGTAGTTGCAATTAGCACAGATACATGTGGAGGGGCATAATCGAAGAGGACACCCAAGTTTTGCTGAGGACGTCCTCACAAACCATTCCGGTGGAAGAGCAGGGAAATCCTTATTATTGAAACAAGATGGACGTCCATCTTTCGTTTTGATAATATGGTTGGGGCGCCCAAATCTTGACATTTAGGTCGTCCTTAGAGATGGTCATCCCTAGACTTGGTCATTTCTGATTTTTGGCGATAATGGAAACCAAGGACGCCCATCTCAGAAATGACCAAATGCAAGCCCTTTGGTCATGGGAGGAGCCAGCATTCATAGTGCACTGGTCCCCCTCACATGCGAGGACACCAACCAAGCACCCTAGGGGGCACTGCAGTGGACTTCAGAAATTGCTCCCAGGAACAGAGCTCCCTTACCTTGTGTGCAGAGCCCCCCCAAAAAACCCAAAACCCACTACCCACCACTGTACACCACTACCATAGCCCTTACGGGTGAAGGGGGCACCTAGATGTGGGTACAGTGGGTTTTGGAGGACTCACATTTACCACCACAAGTGTAACAGGTAGGGGGGGATGGGCCTGGGTCCGCCTGCCTGAAGTGCACTGCTCCCACTAAAACTGCTCCAGGGACCTGCATACTGCTGTGATGGACCTGAGTATGACATTTGAGGCTGGCACAAAAGATTTTTAAAGAGGTTTTTGAGGGTGGGAGGGGTTAGTGACCACTGGGGGAGTAAGGGCAGGTCATCCCCGATTCTCTCCGGTGGTCAGTTCTGGTCAGTTCGGGCACCTTTTTGTGGCTTGGTCGTAAGAAAAACAGGACCAGGTAAAGTCGTCCAAGTGCTTGTCAGGGACGACCTTTTTTTTCCATTATGGGTCGAGGATGTCCATGCAGTGGCGTTCCTAGGGGGGCTGACACCCGGGGCGGATCGCTGATGTGCCCCGCCCCCCCCAGTGAAAGGACACCCCCACCCCGGCGAAAGAACCCCCCCAGGTGCACACCACTGGGGGGGGGTGCCGCGCGCCCCGGAACAGGTTACTTCTTGTTCTGGGGCAGAGGGAGCATGGAAACGAACGAAGCTGACCGGCGTGTGGCACCCCCCCCCCCAGCGGCGTACACCCGGGGCGGACCACCCCCACCGCCCCCCCTTGGTACGCCAGTGTCCATGTGTTAGGCACGCCCAAGTCCCACCTTCGCTACGCCTCCGACACGCCCCCATGAACTTTGGTCATCCTCACGATGGAAAGCAGTTGGGGATGCCCAAAATCGGCTTTCGAATATGACAATTTGGGCGACCCTGTGAGAAGGGTGCCCATCTTCCGATTTGTGTTGAAAGATGGGCGTTCTTCTCTTTCGAAAATAAGCCTGTTAGAGTCACCCATGTTAACTGCAAAATTGTAAGCACCAGCTACAGATGTACTTGGGGGCTTGGGCCTCCCCCAAGTTGGATCCGGGGCCCCTGGTTTGACTGGTGGGGGTCCCCAATCCCTGCCAGCTGAAGACTTTCTCCAGCGCTGTTCTCTTCACATTGCCTGCCCTGCTTCCTCTCACATCATGTGCATGCTCAGTTTTTGTGAAACTGTGCATACACAACACTTCACTCATGCTCAGTTTCACTAAAACTGAGCATGCTCATGATGTGAGGGGAAGCAGGCCAGGTAACGCACAGAGAACAGTGCTGGAGAAAGGCTTCAGCTGGCGGGGGTTGGGGACCTCCGACAGCCAAGGTATGTGGGATTGCAGTTGGGGGTGTGTGTGCACCAATTCATGCATTTAAGAAGGCGGTTCTGCAAAAGGCGCAGAACTTGGCACCAAGAAATGAGCACCAGAAGCAATAGTGCTAAGTGGTATTCTATAACAGCAAGTATGTGGTTGCATTCTGTTGTACACTAATGTTTCAAAAAATAAAAACTTACACAAAGCATGTTTTCTGCATAACTGTTAAAACTTGACCAATTTGGGCTACATCATCCAGAACAAATTTGTAATCAGTCTACACTCACGCCAGCCACCTCACCTAAATGACATCACCTCCACCTAGAGATTATTGTCATGATACGCACAGATACCATTTAGCTTTAAACATAAACAGTTACCATGGTTTTCAGTCAGAAGGATCTGATCCTTACAAAAAAAAATGTATCTGGAGAAAAGTTATGGTTCCCATAGACTGGTGCAAAGAGTTTCCAGAAAAGGGGTAGAAGAGGGTAAGCATAGAATATGTTTTGAAGAAATTGCAAGAAATGAGCAGAACTGACCACCAGGCAGGAAGAGGCAGGGCTCGATCAGTTCTGTCTGAAGAAAACATTGTGACAGTTGAAGAACCAGATAGTAAAGTGATGTCATTTAGGTGAGGTGGGCAGCGTGAGTGTAGGCTTATTTTACATTTATTCAAGATGATATATCCCAAATTTTATTGAAATTGGTCAAGTGTTGATAGAGTCATGCAGAAATCAAGCTTTGTATAGTTTTTCCCCCCTTGAAACAAGGGGGGGGGGGGGGGGGAGATATGCACCAATATGTAGCCATGAACACTTACACCATGTCAATGGTAGGCATAAATGTTTGTAGCTATCTTGCAGAATTTTTGCACAAAACTTACACTATAAACTACATGTGAATTTGTTGATCCCACCCATTGCCTGCCCATGCTCTACACTCTTGTAAACCCTCATGCACATAAACGGGAACAGCAATGCTCAGTGGTGGTAACTTGGCCGTTATGAAATGGTTATGTTATGGTGCTCTTTGGACATTTCCCACAATCATCCGTTAAGAAATTATCGTTCACATTGTCTTTCCCTTCTTGCTATTTCAGATTGTTTCTTTTTGATTTTTTTTGTCAAAATCAACCTTAAGCTTCTTTTAACTAATATACTTATTTATGTCAGATTACCAATGGTATGTTGCTTACCCTTTTTCCCTTGTTGGTCATCACAGTTCTCATATGTGCAAGGTCCCCAAGCTGACCACGCAGACACGTCACATTCTACTGGACAAGGAATTTGACAGAGCTGAGTGGTGCTGGGTATGGGCAGTGTACAAAGCATTCGATTCACAGGCTTGGATGCTGTTGAAAAGAAAAGAAAGATTTAGGTGAGCCTATGCTACAAAAAAACATAGGGGTTGATATTCAGGGCTATTTAACTGGACAGGAGAGGCTTCTGTCAGGTTAAATAGTGAGGGTCAGGAGCAAATATTTAGTGACACTTCATCTGGGAGTGCCACTAAATATCTGCTCTGACGTTGTGGTACTTTCTGGTAAGTGCTGGGTCAGTGTGGGGTAGGAGGTGGGGGGGAACCCAGAAGTTACCAATATTCAGTGCTGGTACCTGAATTACAGGCTAATAGGATTGCAGAAATAGCTCTCCTAACTTGCCCAAATACCCTTTAATTCTATAATGTTGTGCACCCATTGTTTCCCTTAGCGTGCAAACTTGCATGTACAGGTTACAGAATACTACCCGATATGGGGGAGATTCTATATATGGTGCCTAAAAAATCAGCACAACTAAGTCTATTCTATAATGGGTGCCTAGATTTAGGCACCCGTTATAGAATATGCTTAGTTGATATTTCAACTCCTAAATCTATGTGCATCAATTTGCACCAATGAAAACGTGTCATAAATCCCAGCGTGTAGATTTAGGTGCACTGAGCCATATTCTATAACTAGGCATGCAAATTTTGGAATACCCATGATACACCCATTTCCCTGCCCGTAACTATGTCCCTTTTTGCCTGTGCGCATTCGAAGTTAGGAGCACAGAATACGCTTAGCGACTTGTGCACCTAATTACTAATCGGTCCCAATTAGTGCTCATTATTGCTTAACTGCTGTTATCAGTTCTCATTGTCTTAAGCTTGTTAAATTATTTGCATTGTTATAGTATCCGTGCTGATATCGGTGCCAATCTCTAGGCGCACTAAATAGAATATGGGGTATATGTATAACTTAGTTAAATTAGACACTAATTTCTGTTAATAGGAGTTAAATGGTGCTGACACCCCCCCCCCCCCCCAACATGAAGGCACAGAGGCTGGAGTTCAGGTGGATATCCAGTCCCCTAACCCCCCATAACAAAATAAACTTCCCTGGTGGTCCAAGTGGGCTGCCAAGATAGCCGCTACTCACTCTGGTGGTCTAGCAGCCCTGGGAAGGGCCATGGATCTCCAGCCTCTGTGTTTCACAGGTCCGGGCTTTTCACAGCTCAGATCTGTCAAACAAGTGTGGGAGGATTGTACCTGAGCGCATTGTCAGGCACAATCCTCCCTCACCTTACCCCTATGATCAGAGTTAATAGCATGCTTAAATTTCCATCCTATTAACTCTGATCATAGGGGCGGTATAACCCCATGCTGTTCCAGCACTAATTTTAGAGCACTATTTGGAACAGCGTGGGGCTTCTGATCATCGGCACCAAAGTCAGGATTCTAGAACCTTGGCACGTAATTCCTTTAGAACACAATTGCTAGGGAGGTGTGGCTGTGGGAAGGAATGGGCAGGTCAGGGGTGTGTCTATCACTTACATGCACAGGTTATAAAATGCTGTTAGTTAAATAATCAATCAATCAATAAATAAATAAGGGACCATTTTACAAAGCTGCAGCTATTGGGAACATGCCTGGGATAGAATCTCCACAAGTATCACATTCAATATTGTGATCCTCAGATCTTCTACCCTAGACTCCATTATTCTGGAAAAACATAAAGTTATTTCAAATAATGATAGCTTTAGCAAACCATCTCATTGTACTTCATTGGAAAGACAACATGAAATTAAACTTCTTTGAATGGTGGAACCACCTATATTCAGTCAAGAAATATGAAACTGTTGTGCTACGTCTTCAAAATGCTTCTCACATTACGAAAATCTGGACTCCGCTACACAATTATTACATTAATTCTCAACACTCATAACTTCTTAGTCTCTGTTCCCATTAGTCATATATCTAAATTTTAGTTCATTATACAACCTGTATAATTACACCTTATATACAGATCTTATTTTCTATAAACACTAAATGAACTGTTATTAATAGTGATTATTTCCTTCAATTGTATATTTAAGTTGTTTACTTATATTTTAACTTCATTTACATGTTAAAACATAGTTTAGTTATGATGTTTTCACAACATTTTTACTGCTTATTGTTTCCAATCTAAAACTCAATAAAAAGAATTGTAAGAAAAGTGCCTTAGCGCACCCTTATGCAGGATTTTCCTGTGTGCTAAGGCCACTTTTGCCAAGGCTGGAAAATGCTGCCAGAAATTGCCATTAGCACGTGGCTATTAACAAAACTTAGCACATGAGCCCTAACTGCCACCTATTTTGGAGGCGGTAAGGGTTCACACGCTAATTCTGCACTAATCAGTGCATGGTAATGTGACTGGGTTAACTGGTTAGCACAGAAATACCCACTTTGTGCCCCCAGACATGCTGCCTTGATAAAAAAAAAATATTTATTTTATTTTTTAGTGCACCTGTAGCACACGCACATGTCAAAAGTACAACTGGATGTCTCAACATGCCATACAGAATGCAATTTTAAGCAATTTTACTTATTTAGGGACATTTTACTAAACTGTGGTAAGCAGTAATGCATAATTACTGCAGTTTAGTAAATGGTCCCTAAATAAATAAATAACAGCAGTTAAGTGCAAGCATTTACTCCAACACTCAAATGATGACACACTAGTATTCTATAACGGCAATTACTCAAATGACGACAAGCTAGTATTCTATAATGGCAATTACACATGCAATTGCTATTACAGAATTCACATTAAGGGGTTCTTTTATTAAGCCATGGTAGCGTTTTTAGCTTGCAGTAGAAATCAGCTGGCGGTAAATGCTGAGATGGCCATAGGAATATAATGGGCATCTCGGCGTTGTATATTACTTCCTATACTAGGCCTGTAATATGGCCCAGCTAGCCCTCAGTTTTCCTAGCCTTGCTGTTATCAACATATTTTTAGTTTCTTCCTGCAGCTGCATGTAAGCTGCAGTGCTTTCTCAATAAATGGAAAGTACATGTTACATGTCAAGGTGACAGGAGGAACTGAGGTTACAGTGGTGGAAATAAGTATTTGATCCCTTGCTGATTTTGTAAGTTTGCCCACTGACAAAGACATGAGCAGCCCATAATTGAAGGGTAGGTTATTGGTAACAGTGAGAGATAGCACATCACAAATTAAATCCGGAAAATCACATTGTGGAAAGTATATGAATTTATTTGCATTCTGCAGAGGGAAATAAGTATTTGATCCCCCACCAACCAGTAAGAGATCTGGCCCCTACAGACCAGGTAGATGCTCCAAATCAACTCGTTACCTGCATGACAGACAGCTGTCGGCAATGGTCACCTGTATGAAAGACACCTGTCCACAGACTCAGTGAATCAGTCAGACTCTAACCTCTACAAAATGGCCAAGAGCAAGGAGCTGTCTAAGGATGTCAGGGACAAGATCATACACCTGCACAAGGCTGGAATGGGCTACAAAACCATCAGTAAGACGCTGGGCGAGAAGGAGACAACTGTTGGTGCCATAGTAAGAAAATGGAAGAAGTACAAAATGACTGTCAATCGACAAAGATCTGGGGCTCCACGCAAAATCTCACCTCGTGGGGTATCCTTGATCATGAGGAAGGTTAGAAATCAGCCTACAACTACAAGGGGGGAACTTGTCAATGATCTCAAGGCAGCTGGGACCACTGTCACCACGAAAACCATTGGTAACACATTACGACATAACGGATTGCAATCCTGCAGTGCCCGCAAGGTCCCCCTGCTCCGGAAGGCACATGTGACGGCCCGTCTGAAGTTTGCCAGTGAACACCTGGATGATGCCGAGAGTGATTGGGAGAAGGTGCTGTGGTCAGATGAGACAAAAATTGAGCTCTTTGGCATGAACTCAACTCGCCGTGTTTGGAGGAAGAGAAATGCTGCCTATGACCCAAAGAACACCGTCCCCACTGTCAAGCATGGAGGTGGAAATGTTATGTTTTGGGGGTGTTTCTCTGCTAAGGGCACAGGACTACTTCACCGCATCAATGGGAGAATGGATGGGGCCATGTACCGTACAATTCTGAGTGACAACCTCCTTCCCTCCGCCAGGGCCTTAAAAATGGGTCGTGGCTGGGTCTTCCAGCACGACAATGACCCAAAACATACAGCCAAGGCAACAAAGGAGTGGCTCAGGAAGAAGCACATTAGGGTCATGGAGTGGCCTAGCCAGTCACCAGACCTTAATCCCATTGAAAACTTATGGAGGGAGCTGAAGCTGCGAGTTGCCAAGCGACAGCCCAGAACTCTTAATGATTTAGAGATGATCTGCAAAGAGGAGTGGACCAAAATTCCTCCTGACATGTGTGCAAACCTCATCATCAACTACAGAAGACGTCTGACCGCTGTGCTTGCCAACAAGGGTTTTGCCACCAAGTGTTAGGTCTTGTTTGCCAGAGGGATTAAATACTTATTTCCCTCTGCAGAATGCAAATAAATTCATATACTTTCCACAATGTGATTTTCCGGATTTAATTTGTGATGTGCTATCTCTCACTGTTACTAATAACCTACCCTTCAATTATGGGCTGCTCATGTCTTTGTCAGTGGGCAAACTTACAAAATCAGCAAGGGATCAAATACTTATTTCCACCACTGTATGTGGCCCACATATGGCAGACATGGATATAACCTTGATGGTAAAGAGAGACTGAGAACCCTCCAAAGAAGGAGTTGTTCCTGTCAGATAGAAGGACACCAGGTGTTTTATAATATCTACTTGCTTGCTATATGGTTTTGGCACGCTGTGAGCACGCGTTACGGATAAGGAATTAGCCAATTGCCAGAAAAGTGTGCATGTGAACACATGTAGTATATCACTATATTGTGTGATGGAAGGAAACAGGAAAATCCGTATATGACAATGTTAGTTTAGGAGAAATCACATGATTTGGGAGAAACAAAACTTACAACAGTATATATGGATGGCTAAGAAAGTTTTTGCTGAGCAGTTTTGTTTTTCAGTCTGTACATCTGGCTACTGGGTGACAACCTGCTCCAGAGAGAACAATTATTTTGTATTGGCTTAGTGAGATACCGATAATGATTTTTTTTACTGGTTGCGCCTATATCTAAGTCTTATTGACTCTCTTATTCCAGCCACTAGGAGGGGGATAATCGAACAGGGGCACCTATCTCTAAGGGCGCCCATCTCTAAGGATGGCCCTGTAAAGGGGTGGGGCAACATGTATTATCAAAACAAGATGGATGTCCATCTTTTGTTTCGATAATACAGTTGGGGACGCCCAAATAATGAAATTTAGGTCGACCTTAGAGATGGTCGCCCCGGTTTTCGGCGATAATGGAAAGCGAGGATGCCCATCTCAAAAACGACCACATTCAAGCCATTTGGTAGTGGGGGGAGCCAGCATTTTTAGTGCACAGGTCCCACTAACTGAATGGAAAAAGCCCTTCCCTTACCGATGTGGAAAGGAATGGGCATGCATAAAGGAAATTGCATGCAAATGAGCTGCTCGCTGTTAGCTCATTTGCAAATGATTTCCTTTCTAAGGAGAGGAAGCAACAGTAGTTGAGGATGTCCAAATTGTGGATGTTTGTAAGAAGGACAGCCATGCCTGCTATGCCTCTGACACCCCCTTTATTTATTTGGATTTTGGATCACAAGTAGCACCAGTGGGATTTGAACCAGTCACCTCTAGATTGCAAGACCAGTGCTCTAACTACTAGGCCACTCTTCCACTCTATTCCACTCCCTTGAAATTTGGCCATCCCTGTGGGGGGCAGTTGAGGACGTCCAAAATGTTTGCAAGAAGGATGTCCACGCCTTCGTTATGCCTCCACTGACACACACATACCTCACCCCAGGGACCTGCATACTGCCTCCCCCCCCCCCCCCCCCACAGGGATGGCCAAATTTCAAGGGAGTGGAGTGGAAGAGTGGCAGAGTAGCCTAGTGGGTAGAGCACTGGTCTTGCAATCCAAAGGTGGCCAATTCAAATTCCACTGCTGCTACTTGTAATCCAAATAAATAAATAATAAGGGTGTCAGAGGCACAACAAAGGCATGGATGTCCTTCTCACAGAAACATCCACATTTTGGACATCTTCAACTGCCATCACAGGGACAGAGGCATAGCAAAGGACATACTCTAAAAAAAAAAAGACAAAAGTTCTTGAAGTTGTTTTTTTTGGGTGGGAGGTGGTTAGTGACTACTGGGGAAGTCAGGGGAGGTCATCCCCAATTCCCTCCAGTGATCATCTGGTCAGTTCGGGCACCTTTTGATGCTTGGTTGTGAAAAAAATGGACCAAGTAAAGTCGGCCAAATGCTCGTCAGGGACGCCCTCCATTATCGGCCGAGGACGCCAATCTGTTAACCACTCCCCCATCCCGCCTTCTGTACACTGCCGACATGCCCCTTGAACTTTGGTCGTCCCCATGACGGAAAGCAGTTGAGGACATTATTTGGATGGACTTGAGAAAAGCCACTGCTTATTTCTAGGATAAGTATCATAAAATCTGTTTTATTATTCTGGGATCTTGCCAGGCAGTTGTGACCTGAATTGACCACAGTTGGAAACAGGATACTGAGTTTGATGAACCTTCGGTCTGTCCCTGTGTGGCTACACTTATGTACTTATGTTCTTAGGTTGTAGTAAAAAGATGCATCCTGCTGTATGGAATTTTGGGTAGGATAACTAATTGGATTGGGGTGGGTAGAGATCTAATGGTAAGGTTCAATAAATAGTGAAGTTTAGATTCAACAGGACTGGTCACAATCAATTTGATGAATTGGTTGATTGAGTACCTAAGGGGACAGTTACTTTTTCACATGGGTGACATGTAGTTGGATAACTTTGTTCCATAAATAAATGATGTTACAATTTAAAAACTGTATTATGTGTTTACTCAGGTTCCCTTTGTGTAGTACTATTCAGTATTACATTTTGTTTAAAGGTCAGGAACCAGTCAGTGTGACTGTGACATATATGCAATAATAGGGGAAGTGGAGGAGGGGGAACCTTTCTCTCTCTCTCTCTCACACACACATGTATACAAGTTCAGGGGAAGGGTAAATGTATAAGTATAAAATCTCCAGTTTCCAGCTACAGAATACTAAAATATTTGTGTAAATCAGTTGAATGTAACTGTCAAATAATGACATATAATCATTATGTTCAAATTTGCTGCTTTGACCTCAGTAAATTACCAGACAAATCCATAATGAACATCTCTGTGTATTTCTGCTTTACTTGTTTGCTTTGTTTTTCTTCATTCCTTTTAGAATTCATAAATCTTAATTTTCTCAGTGATGCATATACTATTCGTGAATATCAAAATGGATATCTACTCTCTACAGAGCTAGCATGATGGAGAGGCCAGATTTTGTACTGTTTAACAAAGAGAAGTCCATATTGAAAATATTTTCTCCATCTTTGCCACATCTAGAGGTACTTTTAGTACTTACACAGCTTCTAAGTACAGCTTTATGTACCAAAAACACAGAGCATTTCAGAAAAATGAGCTTATTTCGTTAAAGAATTAAATTCTTTAGTGTTTTAGTTATTGGTCTTTATATTGACGAACACTCACCCCTAACTCTTGCAGAAGAACAAATAGTACTGGCCGTAAACTTTTCACCTAGATGATAAAATTACAGGCCCAAATTAAGGCAAAGGCAACTTTCTTGGTTACCAAATTTTAAAGGGCCCACATAACTAGCCCACAGAGAAGCCTTCTTCTGCTTATTATGGGGCCATATATATTTGCTGTTTCAAAAGGATGCCACAGTGACCTTCCCCTTTCCTCTTCTGCTTCTCTAACCTTTGGGATCTCTGACACCTCCTACTCTCTGGGATCTGCTGTCTGGTCTTGCCTATAAGTGCCAAACTCTTAAATCTAGCCCTATGCAGCAATATATAGACATATAGATGGACATAGATATCAGGGTATGCTAGGGAGGTAAAATTCCTTGATGAAATCAAGGACTGCTTTATGGAACATCTGGGTCAGGAACCAACAAGAGGGGAACAATTATAAACCTAGTCCTTAGTGGTGGAGTGCATGATCTGGTGCCGGAAGTAATGGGTGATGGTGCTGGGGCCACTTGATAACTGTGATCATACCATGATCAGATTTTATAGTGTTCAAAGCAGGCCAGTTGCCTGAATACTTCAGCTAGGAATAATGGAATAGGACTCTCTGGAGTAAGTATACACAGAAAATCCAATATGTTTGCTTTTAACTTTCAAAAAGAAGACTATAGCAAAATGAGGAAAATGGTTAAAAAAAAAAAACTTAGAGGAGTAGCTACAAAGGTCAGAAATTTACATCAGGCTTGGATACTATTCAAAAATACTACCTTGGAAGCAAAGACCAGATGTATTCCATGTATTTGAAAAGGAGAATGGAAGGCCAAACGACAGCCAGCATGGTTAAAAAGTGAAACTATTAGTGTTTAAAAAAATCCTTCAGAAAATGGAAGAAGGAAAATAATAAGAAACAACATAAGGGATAGCAAGACAAATGCAAAGTGCTGATATGGTAAAGAGAGAATTTGAAAAGAAGATTGTGTTGGAAGAAAAAAACATATATTAAAATTTTTTTAGGTATATTATAAGCAAGAAGCCAGTAAAGGAATCAGTTGGGCCACTAGATAACTGAGGTGTAAAAGGGGCACTCAGGGAAGACAAGGCCATAGCGGAGAGATTAAATTAATTCTTTGCTTCGGTTTTCACTGAGGAAGATGTGGGACAGACACCAGTGCCAGAAATGGTATTCAATACTGATGAGATGGAGAAACAAACATATCTCTGAAAACCTGGGAGATGTAATGGGGCAATTTGACTATTTGAAGAGTAGCAAATCAGCTGGACTGGATGGTATATATACCAGAGTATTGATAGAATTGAAAAACTTGAACTATTGTTAGTCATATGTAATTTATCTTTAAAATCAAGCATGATACCAGAAGATTGGAGGGTGACCAATGTAATGCCAATTTTTAAAAAGGGTTCCAGAGGTGACTCAGGAAATTATACTGGTAAGCCTGATGACAGTGCTGGGCAAAAGGGAAGACACTATTATAAAGAACAAAATTATAGAGGCTATACATAAGCATAGATTAATGAAACAAAACCAACATGGATTTAGTGAAGAAAATATTTGCCTCATCAATCTACTACATTTCTTTGAAGGGGGTGAATAAACATGTGGATAAAGATTGACCAGTCAATATTGTATATCTGGATTTTCAAAAGGCATTTGAGAAAGTACCTCATGGGAAAGTAATGGGATAGGAAGTAATGTACTATTGTGGATTAAAAACTGGTTAAAAGATAGAAAACAGAGAGTAGGGTTAAATGGTCAGTATTCTCAATAGAGAAAGGTACATAGTGGGGCTCTCCAGGGGTCTGTGCTGGAACCACTGCTTTAAAAAACATTTATAAATAATCTAGAGATGTGAATAACTAGTGAGGTAATTAAATTTGCTGATGACACATGGAGGGGAATAATCGAACGTCACCGGCAAAATAGGTTGCCGGTGATCTATTTTGGCGGCGGCGCAACAGCTGGCCGGAACCGTATTTTCAAAAAATATGGCCGGCCATCTTTTTTTTCAATAATACGGTGTGGGCCGGCGAAATGCCTTGGATTTCGCCGGGTTTGAGATCGCCACTTTTGTTTTTCCGCAATAATGGAAAAAACTGCCGGCGATCTCAAACCCGGCAAAATCCAAGGCATTTGGCCGTGGGAGGAGCCAGCATTTGTAGTGCAATGGTCCCCCTCACATGCCAGGACACCAACCGGGCACCCTAGGGGGCACTTCAAACATCTTTTATAAACAACCAAATTAGCTTCCAGGTGCATAGCACCCTTCCCTTGTGTGCTGAGTCCCCCAAATCCCCCCACAAACCCACTGCCCACAAGTGTGCACCATTACCCTAGCCCTAAGGGCTGAAGGGGGGCACCTACATGTGGGTACAGTGGGTTTTGGGGGGTTTGGGAGGGCTCAACATTACCCACCACAAGTGGAACAGGTAGGGGGGATGGGCCTGGCTCTGCCTTTCTGCAGTCCACTGCAACCAACAACAACTGTTCCAGGGACCTGCATACTGCTGTCTGGGTGCTGGGTATGACATTTGAGGCTGGCATACAGGCTGGCAAAAAAGGTTTGTATTTTAATAATTT
The DNA here is from genome assembly GCF_901765095.1 of Microcaecilia unicolor. Taxonomy (NCBI): domain Eukaryota; kingdom Metazoa; phylum Chordata; class Amphibia; order Gymnophiona; family Siphonopidae; genus Microcaecilia; species Microcaecilia unicolor. The sequence continues at coordinate 146,452,027 of NC_044031.1, forward strand.
TAGTGTGGGAGGGGGTTGGCGACCACTGGGGGAGTAAGGGGAGGTCATCCCCCATTCCCTCCGGTGGTCATCTGGTCAGTTGGGGCACCTTTTTGAGGCTTGGTCGTGAAAATAAAAGGACCAAGTAAACCCGGCGAAATACTGCTTATCGCCGGGTTTTATTTTTCCATTATCCGCGAAAGCCGGCCATCTGGTAGCCACGCCCAAGCCTGCCCATGTCCCGCCTTCGCTTCGCCGCCAACACGCCCCTTTGAACTTTCGCCGGCGAGGTGAAGGGAAAGCGATGAAGCTATCACAAATGTAGCTTTCGAATACATGCTTTTCGCCGCTTTTGCAAAATCGCCGGCCATATCCCGATTTGTGTCGGGAAATAGCCGGCGATTACTTTCGATTATAAGCTGGATGGTTACTTAAAGTTGTTAAATTGCAATAGGATTGTACAAAATTGCAAGAGGACCTTATAAGACTAGGAGACTGGGCATTCAAATGGCATATCAAGTTTAATGTGAGCAAGTACAAAGTGATGCATTTGGGAAAGAGGAACCCAAACTACAGCTGTGTGATGCAAGATTCCATATTATGAGTCACCATCCAGGAAAATGATCTAGGTGTTATCATTGACGATATGTTGAAACCCTTTCTTCAGTATGCAGTGGCGGCTAAGAAAGAAAATAGAATGTTAGGAATTATTAGGAAAGGAATGGAAAGCAAAGATGAGGATGTTATAATGCCTTTGCATTGCTCCATGATGCAACTGCAACTGAAAAATGATATAGCAGATTTAGAAACAGTACAGAGAAGGGCGATGAAAATGATAAAGGGAGTGGAATGCCTTCCCGATGAGGAAAGGCTAAAGAGGCTAGGACACTTCAGAATGGAGAAAAGAATGGAGAAGTGAGATATGATAGAGGTCTTTAAAATAATGAGAGGAGTGGAACTGGTAGATGGGAATCACTTGTTTACTCTTTCCAAAATTCCTATGAATAGGGTGCAAGTAGTGAAGCTACTAAGTAGTAAATTTAAAACAAACTGGAGAAAATATTTGTTCACTCAATGTATAATTAAACTCTGGAATTTGTTGCCAGAGAATGTGGTAAAAACAGTTAGCTTAGCAGGGTTTAAAAAAGGGTTGGATAATTTCCTAAAAGAAAAGCCTATAAACCATTATTAAAATGGATTGGGAAAATCCACTGCTTACTTCTAGGATAAGCAGCATAAAATCTGTTTTACTACTCTAGGATCTTGCCAAGTATTTGTGACCTGGATTGACCACTGTTGGAAACAGGATACTGTGCTTGATGGACCTTCGGTCTGTCCCAGTATGGCAATACACATGTTCTGAATCTAAAACTATATCACTCTTCTATTCCCTATGCAGTGGGACTAGAAACCTCGACCCTTAATGAGTTCTATATAAATGTAAAATAGCCTCAGCGGCGCAGGGAACCTCACATTAGGACTCCACTGAAATGGCCAACATCATAGGCTCCTACCGCCTTCCGAAAAAACTCACAGAAAAGGATTCTGTGACCAAAAAATGGAAAACGGTAATGCTTGCATTAACAAAATTCAGTCAAAGTCGCTAGTCCACTACTGTGGGAGTTAATGGATCTGAAAAACTGCAAAATCCTTCCTTAGAAAAAAAATAAACCAAAGGGCATAGAGGACAACACACACAGATGCACTGTCAAGCGTTTATCATGTGACAAGGATCAAAAAAGATCAAAAATATGTAACTTAGCTTGAAATGTTATTTTGTAGCTTCTCCACAGTCCTACTCAATCGAATTATATCCGATTTTGATAGTGATGTTCAAAGTTGATGCCTCCATCAAAACAGTCACATTTTCAGGAAGTTCTTCAGATCAGTATTGGCTTCTCTTACCGATCTATAAAGTGGGTATTATATTTTCTGTTCTCAATCTTAATTATTTTCTCGACAGCAAGGGACCCCACTGTTTCGCAACCTTCATCAGGAGAAATCCCAAACACGCAAAGAAATGCTCTTTCTTGTCTCTTTAATCCATCACGATATAGTTTTAGATTCATGATACAGTATATTGCAACACTCTTTTGCAGTTGTAATACTTTTTGATAATACACATGTTCTTAAAACATTTAGCTATGTATACAGGATACTACACTGAATTATTCAGAATTGAACTTCTATTAACAAATAATGGCCTATAAAAGTTACCTATAAAAATTCATTACTTTTGCTATTTCTATTCTACAGTAAGGAAATACATGATATAGAAAATCTGTGCTCAACCTACTGCTTTTCTCAGTCTCAACAGACCTGTCTCTCAGTTGAGAAGAATCACAGCTGTAGATCCTTTAGAGTCATTCTCATTTACCTCTGTAACTAATTTCTGAGTTGACTAACTGTGGAGATATAGAATGTATGGCACTAAATTAGTACACTGTCTTAATAGGTATCTCAGAGACCTGGTGGAAGAGGATACCCAATTGAGTACGGTAATACCAATATGCAAAATAAATCAAAAAGACAGAGTAGACTAAACTGATGGTGTGTATGTTGGTAGTGGTGGTACTTATATATTAAGTATCTTATAAAAACAAGTCTGACCACAGTGGTCCATACCATGATAACATCATGACCGGACTATTGTAATGCCCTGCACACTGGTTACTCCAAATAGAGTTTGCATCAGCCCCAACTAATTCAGAATACTGTAGCATGACTGATCGGCTGCAAATGGTGTGACCACATCACACCCTTCCTGTCAAAATTATACTGGCTACCAGTACCTTATAGAGCTAAAACTCTGTTTGATTTTCAAGGTCCTCAGACAAAGAGGGGCATAATCGAATGGCACCGGCGAAATCGATGGCCAGCCATCTTCGGGGCCAGTGCCGTAAGCAGGAGGAGCCAAGCATATTTTCGAAATACGCTTGGCGCCGGCCAAATCGCTCGTCGGGTTTAGAATAGGATTGCAGGTGGCTCCAATTTTCAGCCATAATGGAAACCGGACCCGGCCATCTCAAACCTGGCAAAATGCAAGGCATTTGGCCATGGGAGGAGCCAGAATTTGTAGTGCACTGGCCCCCCTGACATGCCAGGACACTAACCGGGCACCCTAGGGGGCACTTACAAAATCTTTAAAAAAAAAACAAAATTAGCTTCCAGTAGCATAGCACCCTTCCCTTGTGTGCTGAGCCCCCCAAATCCCCCCCCCAAAACCCACTGCCCATTAGTCTGCACCATTACCATAGCCCAAAGGGGTGAAGAGGGGCACCTACATGTGGGTACAGTGGGTTTGGGGGGTTTTGGAGGGCTCAACATTAACCACCACAAGTGTAACAGGTAGGGGGGATGCTCCAGGGACCTGCATACTGCTGTCAGGGAGCTGGGGTAAGACATTTGAGGCTGGCATACAGGCTGGCAAAAAATGTTTTAATTGTTTTTTTTGTTTGTTTGGGAGGGGGTTGGTGACCACTGGGGGAGTAAGGGGAGGTGATCCCTGCTTCCCTCCGGTGGTCATCTGGTTAGTTGGAGCACTTTTTTGGGACTTGGTCCTAAAAATAAACGGACCAAGTCCGGCCGGCGAAATGCTCGTTCGAGCCGGCCTTTTTTTTCATAATAAGGTGAATCCGGCCATCTCGTAACCCCACCCCACCTTCGCTACCCTACCAACACGCCCCCTTGAAGGTTGGCCGGCACCGCAATGAAAAAGCAATTGGGGGCGGCCAAAATCGGCTTTCGATAATACCAATTTGGCCAGGATTGAGAGATCGCCGGCGATCTCCCGATTTGTGTCGGAAGATCGCCGGCGATCCCTTTCGAAAATAAGCCTGAAAATGGACCAGATTACTTAGAATAAGTTACCCTCTACACAGCTCTAAGGACTCTAAGGTGCTGTTAAGGAGCATCATTATCTGTGCCTACTAGCAGTTCTGGGTATCTCGACCCCGATTTATAGTTTAGTTAAAATTGTAAGTTTTAAGTTAAACTGAATCTGCTGTACACATCCTTGGGTAAATCTCTTCATAAATGTGGTTAATAAATCCAAATAAATAAATAAATAAATAAATAAATAAATAAATAAATAAATAAATAAATAAAAGGCAGGCAAATAAAAGACCTGCAGGAAACAAAATACACTCAAGAATGTCTATGGATACAAATGTCATGTATTATGGGGAAAAATATAATAGTAGGGTTACATTAGCCACCTAAGCATAATTATGAGGCAAACCCCCCCCCCCCCCCATGCAAATAGACAGGCTGCTATACCTGGAAACATATAATGAGAGATTTCAACAACACTGGTCAAATGATCTGGTTGAAACCTACCCAGCAAAAAGAACATGTTGGCTTCCATATTTTTGCACATAAAATGATGAATCTGCATTGCTTTGCTATTTTCAAAACCCATTCTTAAGACATTTTTCTATGCAGTTTCTCTGCTGAAACTAAGCCAACTAAACAGCTAAATATTCTCCTAACAATATCTAATTAAGGGCCTATTTTATCAAGCCAAGCTAACGGTTCCTGTGTGGCAATGGTGTAACTGTGCATTCCTAATCCATTAAGTCTATAAAAGTCACCAACAATTGCATATGCAAATTTGGTCACTTGCCCAATTTTCACATGCAATTTAATTAAATAACAAGCAATTATTGGCACCAATTAGATTTAATTGGAATTTACACGCCTACATTTTACACATGAGTAAAATATGGGGGTGAGGAAATGTAAGGGTCATGGGTGGAATGGGGGCATTCCTAGCATTTATGCACATTGTTATAGAATAAGGGGGGATACATACCTAATTTAGGTACATGCATTTGCACCATGTTTCAGTTGATGCAAATGGCCATGACAACAATTAGGTGCGATCTCTGGACACAAGAAACCATGCTTAACTTTAAGTGTGGCTTACAGAACAGAAATATTTTTCTGCACCAATTTATTTCAGCACAATATATAGAATTCACCCCTAAATGTCTAGCATGCCAATACAGAATTACACTTTGTATTAAATACAATTGCTCTCTCAGAGGCTTACTGAATATTCATTTCTTAGGGTCTGTTCAATAAAGTTCAGTGTGCATGCTAAAATAGTGTTCAGTACCATTGATGCAGCAGATTTTTTTTAAATTTCATTTTTAGTTGTGGTAAGCATAATCCAAATATGGTTCCAAAAATGTATTGGGATATAGTTCGTATAGATTTTTGTTTGGCTTAGCCATTTTTTTAACTTTACAGTGATTTGTGATTGGTAGACTTTATTGGAATACAGAATTGGTACTTACCATAATTACTGTTCTTGGTATTTAAACAATTCATATACATTAACAAAAATACTTTTTATTAAAGATAAAATTATTTTTGGTTCTACCACTAAATGATATGTGTTATATATAATGTTATATTTAGTTATCTGTTGAGTATATTTGTATATTAACTCATCTAGGTATGTAATTTTATGAATTTTCTTTAATAGGTTTTATTAATTATGATATTTATTATGTTGAAATATTGAGGGCAACATTTACATGATATGCCTTTAACATGGAATAAATGATAGTGCTTAAGGGTTGGTGCACAAATGAACACTTGCACTCTATTCTACAATGAAATCTGGGTGCCCAGATGCCGTTATAGAATCTATGGTCAGTGCCCTGCATTTTAGCATCCAAGTTTGGGTGATCTTTATAGAATTTCCCCCTATAACGTAGAAGCAGTCTGTAAGGATATTCAGAGGTATTATCCACTTTAGATAAGGATGCAGAAGTCAAAATTGAGACACCCAGGTCAGGACACCTCAAGTTTCACTAGTATTTCAGAACAGAATTTGCTGATATAGAGCCTGTTCTAAAAATTAGGAGAAATGGACATTTATGCACTGGCTACGTGCAACATAAATATCTATTTTTGAAAAAATAATGCTGAAAGTTTCAATGAGTTGAAAACCAGCACATACAAGTGTACAGTATCTTTGCCAGTTTAGAATTATAAATGTGTATTTTCCTGACACTGTCACAGAGACTAGTATCTCTTGCCAGTTTGGGTTTTTAGGAGGAAAAAATCACTGGGGGATTAAGGGGGAAATCTTCCCTAATCCCTCCAGTGCAATACTGCTCAACTGCAGCAGTTTGCCAAAACCTAAACATGCTTGATTGCAGATGTAAATCTTGGTGTCAATCTGTTAGGTCATTGACATTTGCTCCCCTTCTAAAATGGAAATTAAGATATATCTTCTGGGGATGCCCTGGTCCTGCTCAAAACATTCCCAGACCACATACCCTTGCCATTTGCACGAACTTGGATTTTTTGACATGCATATCCCAGCTTTTCAAAATGGGAACTTAAACGTTTATGGGACCCAGTGCTAAAATAATATCTTGTGGTAAAATAACATGTCTTAATGGCAGGAAGGAGGTTATCAATATAGGCTAACTGCCAGTTTATGCATGTCTAAAATGTGAATGGTTCTTCTAAAATGACTGCCAATGCCTCTGAATATCCTGGTCAGCAGCACTTATCTAGACAGCAGGTGCTGTTATCCTCATAAGTGCTCTTGAATACTGAGCCACATATATCTGTAACAATAGGATCAGACTGAGACTAGCACAGACCACATTAATCATCTCACAAAAGAATACCAGATAACATTTAGTACTTTATCTGAATGCCTAGTGATATATATGAGATGATGCATATAGAATGTATAGGGTAAATATTCAAAAGGATTTAACATGTCAATTACATGTATAAATCATTAGAATAATGGTATACATTTATATATGTGTGCACATATGCACAAACATACCCAAAATCTGCCTAAGATCATTATTTTATAGAGTGCATTTTTTACAGGTAGACATTTATATAGGTGGGACTCATACACACTTAATTTATAGAATATTATAAAGTACGCTTGTATCTCTGGCAATTAGGTGCACACATGCTAGCTCTATGACTGGCATAAATGCTCACACCTAAGCACATTGGTGTGTATATATCCAGCTATGCTAATATTCTCTACCAGAAAGTGTTTACTTATTTTTCTTTATAGAAAAGGTGTCAAAAACAGGGGAACAGTTATACAATTACCTCTCGCATGTGCTTATTTTTGCACATGCTCTTAGGCTTGCATAAATATTCTAGGTTAATTTACTTGCATGTAACTGAATTTTCAGAAGTATGTGTGTAAGTGAAAAACCCCTCTTCAACCCTTTCCCTGGGAATGTCTCTGTTCCTTTAAAGTTGCGTGTGATTATACTTGCATAGCAAGTTGGCAATTTTATAAAAGCCTAGGTCTGCTCAAAAAGCACTGCTTATATAAAGAAAAATCCTCCTTGACCAGCTTGATGGTTTTGGAAATACATATGCATGCCCTGCCCAAACTCCTCCATGTGGTGACAAGAATGTATATATATTTTAGGAATTTAATTTTCTAAATGCAATTTTGCAGGCATATGGGGCTAGATTTTATATATGGCACCTTACCTTCCACTCAGAAAAAAGAAAGCCTAGGTGTATTCGCTAAAGTATGCCTATATTTTATAGAATAGGATTAATTTCTGTGTGGTATATAGAATATGCTGAGTGTCTCTCCACATGACCAAATTTAGTTGTGATCTTTTATGCCATGGTTTACTTGATAAATGGCCACAACCAATGCCTAAATTGGGTGCAAACCCGGGGATTCTATATAGCGTGCCTACAGATCCACACCAAAATCCAAGTGTGTTCTATAACAACGCACATAACTTAATTGGTTTAACAAGCTAATCAGCATTGATAATAGCTCTTAACAAGCAATGAGCACTAATTGGTAATAATTAGAATTAACACACACAACTCGCTAAGCACATTCTGTAATGCAGTGCTCCTAACTTCTAATGTGCCCAGCCAAAAAGGGGCATGGCTATGGGTAGGGAAATGGGCATTTCATGGGTGTTCCAAAATTTACACACACAGTTATAGAATATGACCCAGTGCGCCTAAATCTACATGCTGCGATTTATGTCACATTTTCGTTGGTGTAAGTGGATGTGCGCAGTTTTAGGCGCTGAGATATCACCTAAGCATATTCTATAAACCACACCTAAATCTAGGCACCGCTAATAGAATATGCTTAGTAAGCATTGATTTCTGCGCTGATTTTTTAGGCGCCACATATAGAATCTTTCCCAAAGTGGGTGTATTCTATAAGAAAGTGCATAGATTTTAGAAACGACCATGCCATGTCCATGGCCACACTCCCTTTTCAACTATGCAACTTAGAATGTAAGAACACCACATTACACAATACGCTTAGCCAGTTGTGAACGTAAATCTTGATTAATGCCAATTAGTGCTGATAATTGCTTGTTAATGTCCAATTGACAGTGCTGATTGGCTAGTTATCCAATTAAATTGCATGCATTGTTACAGAATATGTTTTGATTTCTGCATGGAAATGAAGGCACAGTATATAGAATCCCAGGGATGGTGTCATATTTACATGCAAATGTCCCAGTGCAAATATTCATTGTGTCATGTGGGAATGACTGTATTTACATTACCCTGCTTTCCCTCCTCTGATATCATTCTGCTTAGGCATTGGCTCGGTATTCTGAAATGCTATGACTCTTTTCTGCTTTGGTAGATTCTTTCTATTGATTTCGTTACATGGAAACATCCCCAGAGCATTAGTTACCCTGAGCCTAATTCTTTATCCTTTCCCCTCCCTTTCTGAGCTCTTGAAAAGTGTTCTCATATTTATGCATCCAAAGGCCAGTAACATTTTAATCAGCTTTCAAGAAGCCTACAGAGATTACCTCCTGCTGAGCTCAGCCCACTCCTGTCACATGCTGATAAGAACAGATTTTATGCCAGCAGGTTTAGCAGTCTGTGGAAAAGCAGAATAGATGGTAATCAGGAGTTCTGATTCTATCCGTTTTGCTATTGTCTCCTTTCAGTAAAGAGATGGTCAAGCATTTTCATGTAAGGGTTAAACAATTGCAGATTCAAGTAATGGATTCCCCCCTTTTTTTGTTTAATTATGTGGGCTGTATTTGCTTGGGAAATACGAAGCTGCCTCATGTAAATTGTCAGCAACAAGTAAAGTGTTAAAATAGTATTTATTTATTAATTTGCATAGAGGCATATAGACAAACAGATGTAGATATGAGAGAGCGATAGAATGATATATAAATTTAGGTGCTGGGACAATGCATGCTGAGGGGATCATCTTACCCCTTTGTTTCATAAGTTACATTGGTTTCCTATTACTTATAGAGTTCAGTTCAAAATACTGGCTCATATATACTGGCTTATATTATCATTGTATGTGCTGACTCGATCACAAATGCCAGTATGCTGGGACATAGAATTGAATATATTTATTAAGTTTAATATGAATGATAAAATTGGTGGTGCAAAAGAGGTTGCAAAAGAGACCGTAGTAGATCAGGTGTCCTTAAATAAAAATAAAAGTCAGACAAAAGATTGTAATTTAATACTGTCAAGTACTGAGCATGATGTAAATGGGAACAACAAACATAGTTTGAAATGTCTATCAGGCTTATTTTGACACAAATCGGAAGATGGGCGTCCTTCTCACAGGGTCGCCCAAATTGGCAGAATTGGGGGCGTGTCGGAGGCATAGTGAAAACGGGACTTGGGTGTGCCTAACACATGGGCATCCTCGACCCATAATGGAAAAAAAGGGCGTCGCTGATGAGCACTTGGACGACTTTAACTGGTCCTGTTTTTCTTATGACCAAGGCACAAAAAGGTGCCCGAACAGACCAGATGACCACCAGAGAGAATTGGGGATGACCTTCCATTACTCCCCCAGTGGTCACTAACCCCCCCCCCCCTCAAAAAAAATCTTTAAAAATCTTTTGTGCAGCCTCTATGCCAGCCTCAAATGTCATACTCAGGTCCATGACAGCAGTATGCAGGTCCCTGGAGCAGTTTTAGTGGGTGCAGTGCCTTTCAGGCAAGCGGACCCAGGCCCATCCCCCCTACCTACTACTACTACTACTTATCATTTCTAAAGAGCTACTAGATGTACGCAATGCTGTACATTTGAACATGAAGAGACAGTCCCTGCTCGACAGAGCTTACAATCTAATTAGGACAGATAAACAGGACAAACAAGAGATCAGGGAATATTAAAGTGAGGATGATAAAATAAGAGTTCTGAACAAGTGAATAAGGGTTAGGAGTTAAAAGCAGCATCAAAAAGGTGAGCTTTTAGCTTAGATTTGAAGACAGCCAGAGATGGAGCTTGACGTACCGGCTCAGGAAGTCTATTCCAGGCATATGGTGCAGCAAGATAAAGGGAACGGAGCCTGCTGTTAATGGTGGAGGAGAAGGGTGCAGATAAGAGAGATTTACCCAGTGATCAGAGTTCCCGGGGAGGAATGTAGGGAGAGATGAGAGTGGAGAGGTACTGAGGAGCTGCAGAGTGAATGCACTTATAAGTCAATAAGAGGAGTTTGAACTGTATGCGGAAATGGATAGGAAGCCAGTGAAGTGACTTGAGGAGAGGGCTAATATGAGCATAACGACACTGGCAGAATATTAGTTGTGCAGCAGAATTTTGAACAGATTGAAGAGGAGAGAGATGGCTAAGTGGGAGACCTGTGAGAAGCAAGTTGCAAAAGTCTAAGCAAGAGGTGATAAGAGTGTGGATGAGGGTTCTGGTAGTGTGCTCAGAAAGGAAAGGGCAAATTTTGGTGATATTATAGAGAAAGAAACGACAGGTTTTAGCAGTCTGCTGAATATGTGCAGAGAAGGAGAGGGAGGAGTCGAAGATGACCCCAAGGTTATGAGCTGATGAGACAGGAAGGATGAGAGTGTTATCCACAGAAACAGAGAATGGGGGAGGAGGAGAGGTTAGTTTAGGGGGAAAGATAAGAAGCTCAGTCTTGGTCATGTTTAGTTTCAGATGGCGCTGAGACATCCAGGCAGCAATGTCAGACAGACAGGCTGATACTTTGGCCTGGATTTCAGCTGAGATTTCTGGTGTGGAGAGGTGGATCTGAGAGTCATCAGCGTAAAGATGGTACTGAAAACCATGGGATGAGATCAGAGTACCAAGGGAAGAAGTATAGATGGAGAAAAGAAGAGGTCCCAGGACAGATCCGTGAGGTACACCAACTGACGGTGGGATAGAAGTAGAGGAGGATCCACTAGAGTATACACTAAAGGTACACTGGGAGAGATAAGAAGAAAACCAGGAAAGAACAGAGCCCTGAAATCCAAGTGAGGACAGTGTATCAAGGAGTAGGCTGTGATTAACACTGTCAAAAGCAGCAGATAGATCGAGAAGGATGAGGATAGAATAGAGACCTTTGGATCTGGCCAGGAACAGATCATTTGAGACTTTATCAAGCGCTGTTTCAGTTGAATGAAGGGGGCGAAAGCCAGATTAACGTGCATCAAGAATAGCTTGAGATGAAAGAAAGTCAAGGCAATGGCGGTGAACAGCACGTTCAAGTATCTTGGATAGGAAAGGGAGGAGGGAGATGGGCGATAGTTGGAAGGACAGGTAGGGTCCAATGAAGGTTTTTTAAGGAGTGGTGTGACTATGGTATGTTTGAAGGCATCAGGAACAGTCGCAGAGGACAGTGAAAGATTGAGGATATGACAGATAAAAGGGATGACAGAAGGAGAGATAGTGTTAAGTAGATGGGTGGGAATAGGATCAGAGGAACAGGTAGTTAGTTTCGAGGAGGAAAGAAGATGTGTAGTTTCCTCTTCAATGATTTCAGAAAAGGAAGAAAAGGAGGCAGGGGTTGGAGTGTTGAGAGAATGGACTAAGGCACTAAGGGGGGGGGGGGGGGGGGGGGAGGTGACCTGGTTGAGAATTCAAGTTTAATATTGTGAACCTTATCATGAAAGAACTCAGCCAGAGTCTGGGGGGAAAGTGAAGGCGGGGTTGGAGGTGAAGGCACTTTGAGGAGAGAGTTCAGTGTGGTAAAGAGACGTCGAGGGTTTGAGCCAATAGAATTTGTTAACAAACTTGTCCTGTTTGGCAAGTAAAAGAGCAGACTGGAAGGAGGTCAGCAAGAATTTGAAATGTATGAATCTAGCATTGGCACGGGATTTCAGCCAAAGGCGTTCGGCAGAGCGGGCACAGGAACGTAGGTAGCGGATTCTAGAGGTCAGCCAAGGCTGGGCTTTGGTACTTTTTAGAGAATGGGGAAATGGGAGGAGCGAGAGTATCCAGAGCAGAGGAGAGAATAGTATTATAGGAAGAGACAGCCTCATTGACAGACTTGGATAACGTGGTGGTAGAGAAGAGATTTGAAACACTGGAGGACAGAGTAGAAGGGCCAATAGCCTGAAGATTCCTAAATGTATTGGTTAATATTGGATGGGACTGGGGAGGAGGGTATTTAAGTGTGAAAGTTATCAGATGATGGTCAGAGAGGGGAACAGTTGAGACACAGAAACTGGAGAGTGAGCAGTTTGAGAAGAGGATAAGATCAAGACAGTGGCCATTCTGGTGAGTGGGGGCAGTGGAGCACATTTGAAGACTGAAAGAGGATGTTAAAGCAAGAAACTGAGAAGCATAAGAGTCAGAAGGATCATTAGCATGAATGGTAAAATCCCCAAGAATGAGGGAAGGAGATGAAGGTTTCAGAAAGAAGGAAAGCCAGGCATCAAAGTCAGTGAGAAATGAAGAAAGGGACTTATCAGGGGGTCGATAAATGGCTGCTACTCGGAGAGGCAGAGGAGCAAATAGACAGGTGGAGTGGACTTCAAAGGAAGAAAAACAGTGAGACTGAGGTGGAAGAAGAGGTTGAAATCTACAAGAGGGTGAAAGTAGTAGCCCGACACCACCTCTGCTGCCAACCGGGTGAGGAATATGGGAGAAAAGATAACCTCCATGGCATAGGGCCACAACTGAAGCAGAGACTTCAGAGTAAAGCCAAGTTTCAGTTAGGGGAAGCAGATGGATACTATAAGAGATAAAGAGGTCAAGGATGTAGGAAAGTTTGTTACAGATAGAGCGGGCATTCCACAGAGCACAAGAGAAAGGCAGGGAAGGAGGGGAGAGGAGAGGAACAGAAATTAGATTGGAGATATCACGGTGTGACCTGCACAAATAGGATGAGAGCTGATATGGAGGACCAGGATTGAGGTTAATGTCCCCAGCGGAGAGCAGGAGAAGGAGGAAGAGAGTACGGAGAAGAGTAGGAGAGGTATGATGACAGCGACGAAGGCGAGATGTACTCAGATAGAAAGGAGATGGATGAATGGAAGGAAGGAAATGTTGAAGATTGAGAGCTGAGAAAAAGGAAGAGGAAAAAATAGATGGTGATATGATGAATACAGAGGGTGAACAATGTGTTCCTGCAGTGTACAGTGGTTTCAGATTAGGAAGGGACAGTACCAAGAAGAAAAAGTGTACTGGAGCCATAAGTAGGAACTGGAAGAAAAATAAATGTAAAGAGAAAAATGCCCCGCGCGCCGGCATCTAGAGCGGAGAACCTGAGTGGATCGGAGTGGACCTGGGAGTCACCCCGGAGAAGGCTGTAAAGGATATGCAGATGAGCTTCAAGTCCTCCACAGCACCTGAAAGGCAGCCGGTGGTAGAGCTGAGCACCTCTCAGCCGAGGAAAGGCTTACCAGGGGTTAGGCATAAGCCAGCATTCCTCCCCTTGAGGGTCGCCTGTTACACTTGTGGTGGTAAATGTGAGCCCTCCAAAACAAATCAGAAACCCACTATACCCACATGTAGGTGCCCCCTTCACCTCTAAGGGCTATGGTAGTGGGCACCATGGAGCGATATTTTCATTTCAAATAAATGTGGAACAGCAGGGCTAGGTATTTTTACATGGATGAGAAAAGGATATTCAGGGCTTTTGTGTGTTGAATAGTTTTGTCAGAACCAATGTTCAGTTACACAGTAAACAGTTCAGATTTACCTTCTTTTTCTTTCAAGTTGTTCACATAGGAGAGGAGGTTCTCATTAGCTTCTACACAGTAAACTTCACGAGTCTGAATTCCTCCTCCACACAGAGCTGTTTGATTTCCTCTTCTTTTGTCTTGTTGACTGAGTAGAGGATCAACACGGCATTCAGTCCATTCTGTGGTTCTCCACGTATACCTGCAACAAGAAGATTATGAAGAATAAGCATGTACATGCTTCAGCTATCATGATGTCATATTGGTGCTATAAAATGCTGAAGTAGTCAAAACTGCACAGTATGTATGGTACATATTATTCCATATAAAGTATTTTTATTTCCCTCTTTAACATACCTGATGGTGATGGTGTTCGTCAGTGTTTGGCAACATACATTCAAGTCAAATTTATTTTTGAATTGTTATTCCATTCCGATATACAATTCTGAGGATCAGTTTTGCTTCCAGAAATCACCATATTTGTATAAATTACAGGGACTCCTGAGGCAGGTCTAAGCAGCTGAAACATGACTCGTGTCGAGTCCAGGTTTTAGCAATAAACTTTTGATGTGAACTCTTTGAGTCCATTAGAGTTTTTTTGTCATCATCCTTTTCGTCTCCTTTGCTGTGCCTGTTTGCTTTGCTTGACCTGTGCAGAGTTTTTTTGTTCTTCTACATATAAATCTAGCATACACTGTAAACCACTTAGATGTTTTTAACTATATGTGGTATAACAAATAAAGCAAAATCTGAAAATGAAAAACAAGGTGATTTTCAAACACAAGGTATCCACATACACTAAGGAGCAAGGAAAAATTGTCTTTCCATTAGTCCTACCAGACCAGTTCAGACAAGTGGGTGTTGTGTCTGTCGACTAGCAGATGGAGACAGAGAAAGAAAGTAGCTCCATGTGCTTCACTCCTAAAGGGTATTGTGCAGCCATAGAATGCTCAGTATTACAAATAGATAAGCAATGGTGCTCAAGTCAATAGTGTCGGTCAGGAGCAGACTGACAGTGGTCTGGGCCCCTGGACAATAAGAGTCATGTTGCCCTGGACAGTAAGAGTCATGGGGCCCTAGCCACCTATCAAAAGTGATTAAGTTAAATGGAGCCTAGGGGAGAGTGCTTCCCCTACTGCTGTGGGCCTTTGGGCACTGCCCTATTTTCCCAATGAAACTAAATCAAGGGGTATAAGTACATAAGCATCGCCATGCTGGGACAGACCAAGGGTCCATCGAGCCCAGCACCCTGTCACCGACAGCAGCCAAAAGAACAAGCAATTTGTCCCGCCCATCCTAGAAATACTGTATTATTCCCTCGTCCAATCAATAACATTCTATGGCTTTTTCCTCCATGAAGCCGTCCAACCCTTTTTTGAAGTCTGTTAAATTAACCGCTTTAACCACCTTTTCCGGCAGCAAATTCCATTGTTTATCTATGTGTTGAGTGAAGAAAAATTTCCTCCGATTCGTTTTAAATTTACCACACTGCAGCTTCATCGCATGCCCCTTGTCCTAGTATTTTTGGAAAGCATAAACAGACGCTCCACATCGACCCGTTCCATTCCACTCATTAACTTATAGACCTCTATCATATCTCCCCTCGGCCACCTTTTCTCCAAGCTGAAGAGCCCCAGCCTCTTCAGCCTATCCTGATAGGGAAGTCGTCCCATTCCCCTGTATCATCTTTGTCGCCCTTCTCTGCACCTTTTCCAATTCCACTATGTCTTTTTTGAGGTACGGCGACCAGAATTGAACACAATACTCGAGGTGTGGTCGCACCATGGAACGATACAATAGCAAAATAATATCCTCATTTTTGTTTTCAATCCCTTTCCTAATGATACCCAACATTCTATTTGCTTTCCTAGCCGCAGGAGCACACTGAGCAGAAGTTTTCAACGTATCATCAATGATGACACCAAGATCCCCTTCTCGGTCCGTGACGCCCAACATTGCATGACGTAGTTATAGTTTGGGTTCCTCTTTCCCACATGCATCACTTTGCACTTGTTCACATTAAACGTCATCTGCCATTTAGACGCCCAGTCTCCCAGTCTCGAAAGGTCCTCTTGTAGCTTTCCACAATCTTCCCGTGATTTGACTACTTTGAATAACTTTGTGTCATCGGCAAATTTGATTACCTCACTAGTTACCCCCATCTCTAGGTCATTTATGAATATGGTAAAAAGCAGAGGTCCCAGCACCAATCTCTGAGGGATCCGGCTAACTACCCTTCTCCATTGAGAATATTGACCTTTTAATCCTACTCTCTGTTTCCTATCTTTCAACCAGTTTTTAATCCAGAGTAAGACACTACCTCCGATCCCATGTCCCTCTAATTTCCTCTGTAGTCTTTCATGAGGGACCTTATCAACCGGCTCACCTTTGTCCACATGTTTGTTTACCCCTTCAAAGAAATGCAGCAGATTGGTGAGGCAAGACTTCCCTTCACTAAATCTATGTTGACTTTGTCCCATTATTCCATGCTTTTGAATGTGCTCTGTAATTTTGTTCTTGATAATAGTCTCTACCATGTTGCCCGGCACCGACGTCAGACTCACCGGTCTATAATTTCCCGGGTCTCCACTGTAACCTTTTTTAAATATCGGTGTTACATTGGCCACCCTCCAATCTTCCAGTACCACGCTCGATTTTAAGGATAAATTACAAATCAATAACAATAGCTCTTCCAGCTCATTTTTTAGTTCCAGCTCATTTTTTAGTTCTATCAGTACCCTAGGGTGAATATCTTCCGGTCCAGGAGATTTGCTACTCTTCAGTTTGCAGAACTGCTCCATTACATCTTCCAGATTTACAAATATTTCAATAAGACTCTTCAGCTTCGAATACCCTGTCCGGCACTGGTATCCCACCCAAATCTTCCTCAGTGAAGACGAAAGCAAAGAACTCATTTGTCTTCCTTGATCGCCCCTTTTACACCCCGGTCATCCAGCGGGCTAACCGATTCTTTTGCCGATTTCCTGCTTTTAATGTATCTAAAAAAAATTTTACTATCAGCTTTCGCCTCTAACGCTATCTTTCTTTCAAAATTCCTCTTTGCCTTTCTTATCAGCACTTTTCATCTGACTTGACATTCCTTATGTCACTCCTTATTTTCTTCATTCGGTTCCTTCTTCCATTTTTCTGAAGGATTCCTTTTTAGCTCCAATAGCCTCCTTTACTTCACTTTTTAACCACGCCAGCTGTCGTTTGGTTTTCTACCCTCCTTTTCTGATATGTGGAATATGTTTGGCCTGGGCCTCCAGGACGGTGTTTTTCAACAGTATCCACGCCTGTTGTAGGTTTCTTACCCTCTCAGTCGCTCCTCTAAGTTTTTTTTTTACCGTTCTTCTCATTATATCATAGCTTCCTTTTTTAAAGTTAAATGCTAACATATTTGACTTCCTATGTTTACCTTTATGAAAGCAAATTTCAAAGGCGATCAGGTTATGATCACTGTTGTCAAGTGGCCCCTGGACCGCTACCTCCCGTACCAGATCATGCGCTCCACAAATGACTACGTCTAGAATTTTTCCTTCTCTCGTCGGCTCCTGTACCACCTGCTCCATAAAGCTGTCCTTTATTTCATCGAGGAAGTTTACCTCCCTAGCATGCCCTGATGTTACATTAACCCACTCTATATGGGGGTAATTAAAATCACACTGATATATAATAAAGGAATAAGTAGAATATAAAACAACTAATAACGCAACACATTCTACTGAAAATATCCGTGTATTGAAGGTGTTCTATTCCATTTAATCATGAAAATGTGGAGAAAAAAAGACTTCAGAAACCATGGAGAAATCTCTTAAAGGAAAACCTTTTCAAGTGTTCAGAGAAACTCCTCTTCAATCACTAGTCTTCACAAAAAAAACTCCACTCTTCATTCATGAAATACTCGTACAAACACCTTTTACAATACACTAGGGTGGAGGCAATACTTCAATCACATATGTCCGGTGAACAAACACTCATTTATAACTTAGCTTGAATGATGACGACGCCACTGGTCCACATCAATAGTCACAATCCTTGATGACCATAAAGCCCAACAGGAGACCCTATTTCGCCACCATCGGGCTGTTTCAAGGGCTAGACACTGCATCCATATTCACAAGCTTATCACTTTCACCACGCACTAAGCCTCTCAATGGCGTCTTTAAATCCAGGATGGCTTCCCCTCATTATATATACATCATTTCCTTCCTCATTACTTGCTGATGTCAGCATGCACAGACTACATCTCCCATGATCCATTCACAGAAACGCTTTCCACTCAATTGATATATTTAACCCTTTAGGGATTACAGTTTGCAGATAGTATATCCATCTTTGTTCTTTCTGTCTTAATACTCTCCTCACGTCACCTCTTCGCTCAGTCACACGGACTTGTTCCAAGACTATACATTGTAAGTCCACAAAATCATGCTGCTTCTCAATGCAATGTGACACCAGAGGTTCATAAGTCTTTTTAGCCTGTACACAATGTCTATGTTCAATCAGCCTCGTCTTCAACATCCGCGACGTTTGTCCCACATAATACAAATTACAGGGACACTTCAAAAGATAGCTCACATTACTGGATTGACAATTCGTTAAAGATTTCAAACCATAAATCCTCCCTGTGTGCACATCCGTAAATCCATCTGCATCTAGCATGTTATGACAAACTGTGCAATGACCACATGCACTGTGATGTCCCTTCATCCTGTCACCAGCTGTTCGACGATTCCACGTATCAGCCACACATAATAAATCATTCAAATTCAGACCCCTCTTTTCGGATACAACAACATCTTCAAGATCTTATTGTGGAAGGTAGAAGTTTAGGGTTTTTAACGAAGAAAGAATATTCTTTTCTTGATTATAGAGGGTTTAAAATTCCCATTTTCTACACTCTTCCTAAAATTCATAAGAACATGCAGAAACCCCCTGGATGTCCTATCATAGCTGCCAGGGGCTCTTTATTGGAATGGCCTGCTCAATATATAGATAGGATTTTGCAACCTTTTGTGTTTAAGATTAAATCCTACATACAAGATAGTTCCCATTTCTTACGTTTACTGGAAACTAAAAGAGCGGAGATACATAGTACTACCTTAATGGTGACTTTGGATGTGTGCTCACTTTATACTTCCATCCCCCAGAATGAAGCCATCCTGATTCTGGAACATATTTTGGACAGCAGGGATCGTCCTCATGTAGTACCAACTAATTTTCTATTGAAATTGATTACGATCACGTTAGCGGAGAATTATTTTACTTTTAACAAAAATTATTACATACAAAAAAACGGGAGTTTCCATGGGGGCTGCCTGTTCCCCTACATTTACTAATTTATTTATGGAATCCTATGAATGTCAGTGGGTGTATAAATCAAGATGGAATCCTTTTATGAGATGTTGGTGGAGGTACATAGATGATATTTTTATTTTGTGGGATGGCACTCTTATTGAATTACAAGATTTTGTGATCTATTTGAATGAGTGCCATGAGACCATCAGATTTGAATGTCATAGTAGTTATTCTGACATCTCGTTTTTGGATGTGCAATTGACGAGGGTTCAAAATAAATTAGAGAATCTGTATTTGTGAAACCAACAGATCGTAATACGACTTTACATTTCCAGAGAATGCATCCGAGTCATTGCAAAACTAACATTCCTTTTGTGCAATTTCTGCGTCATCGGAAAATTTGTTCTTCTAATGAACAATATTTGCATCAAATTTCCGTTTTGCAACAGAAATTGGAAGAAAGAGGATATCCTAAGAATTTAGTATCCAAGGCAATAAAATGGGCTTTTTATAATCATAGAGAGTGGTTGTTACATCCTAAAGAACACAGCACAGAGCAAGATGATATAGTAACATTTGTAACTTAGTATAACACGCATACGAACAAGATGGTTAAAATCATTAAGAAACATGCTACTATGTTAAGGATTTATCCTTGTTTTTGTGATCTAAGGATTTTGTTTGCTTATCAAAGATAGAGTAATTTGAATGATTTATTATGTGTGGCTGATATGTGGAATCATCGAACAGCTGGTGACAGGATGAAGGGACATCACAGTGCATGTGGTCATTGCACAGTTTGTCATAACATGCTAGATGCGGATGGATTTACGGATGTGCACACGGGGAGGATTTATGGTTTGAAATCTTTAACGAATTGTCAATCCAGTAATGTGATCTATCTTTTGAAGTGTCCCTGTAATTTGTATTATGTGGGACAAACGTCGCGGATGTTGAAGACGAGGCTGATTGAACATAGACATTGTGTACAGGCTAAAAAGACTTATGAACCTCTGGTGTCGCATTGCATCGAGAAGCAGCATGATTTTGTGGACTTACAATGTATAGTCTTGGAACAAGTCCGTGTGACTGAGCGAAGAGGTGACGTGAGGAGAGTATTAAGACAGAAAGAACAAAGATGGATATACTATCTGCGAACTGTAATCCCTAAAGGGTTAAATATATCAATTGAGTGGAAAGCGTTTCTGTGAATGGATCATGGGAGATGTAGTCTGTGCATGCTGATGTCAGCAAGTAATGAGGAAGGAAATGACGTATATATAATGAGGGGAAGCCGTCCTGGATTTAAAGATGCCATTGAGAGGCTTAGTGCGTGGTGAAAGTGATAAGCTTGTGAATATGGATGCAGTGTCTAGCCCTTGAAACAGCCCGATGGTGGCGAAACAGGGTCTCCTGTTGGGCTTTATGGTCATCAAGGATTGTGAATATTGATGTGGACCAGTGGCATCGTCATCATTCAAGCTAAGTTATAAATGAGTGTTTGTTCACCGGACATATGTGATTGAAGTATTGCCTCCACCCTAGTGTATTGTAAAAGGTGTTTGTACAAGTATTTCATGAATGAAGAGTGGAGTTTTTTTGTGAAGACTAGTGATTGAAGAGGAGTCTCTCTGAACACTTGAAAAGGTTTTCCTTTAAGAGATTTCTCCATGGTTTCTGAAGTCTTTTTTTCTCCACATTTTCATGATTAAATGGAATAGAACACCTTCAATACACGGATATTTTCAGTAGAATTTGTTGCGTTATTAGGTAATTAAAATCACCCATTATTATTGCACTGCCTAATATATTTGCCTCACTAATTTCCTTTAACATGACTGCTGCGTCTGTCTGCTCATCTTGGTCGGGTGGACGGTAGTACATCCCTATCACCGTCCTTTTCCCCTTTACACATGGAATTTCCATCCACAATGATTCCAAGAGGTCTTTTGTTTCCTGCATAATTTTCAATCTTTGATTCATGCCTCTCGTTAACGTACAATGCTACTCTTCCCCCAATCCGGTCCACCCTATCACTATGATATAATTTGTACCCCGGTATGACAGTGTCCCACTGGTTATCCTCCTTCCACCAGGTCTCAGAGACGCCTATTATGTCTATTTCTTCATTCAGTGCAATGTATTGCAATTCTCCCATCTTATGTCTTAGGCTCCTAGCATTTGCATATAGACACTTCAAGCTAGACTTGTTATTCCTTATCACACCATGTTGTTTACTTGACAGTACTATTTTACTATCTTTTAGCTGGTTTTTATTATTTTTATTTAAGGACATTGAATCTATTTCAGTATCTTTTGCAACCTCACTATCAAGAAACCCTGTCTTCCCTGTTTGGGCGATATCTTTGCAAGATACCTTATTCCGAACCATAAGCTTTTGTGTGACTGTCAGCCTTCCCCTGCACCAGTCACTGGGGGAAACAGTCATATAACTTCTACCTCAAAAACCCATGGAGGGGCATAATCGAAAGGGGCGCCCAGGTTTTCCTGAGGACGTCCTCGCAGGAAGTCCCGGCGAAGGGGCGGGGAAACCCATATTAACGAAACAAGACAGGCGGCCATCTTTTGTTTTGACAATATGGTGGGGGACACCCAAATCTGGAAATTTCTTAGACTTGGTCATTTCTGATTTTGGCGATAATGGAAACTAAGGACGTCCATCTCAGAAAAGACCAAATCCAAGCCCTTTGGTCATTTAGAGGAGCCAGTATTCATAGTGCACTGGTCCCCCTCACATGCCAGGACACCAACTGGGCACCCTAGGGGGCACTGCAGTGGACTTCAGAAAAACCTCCCAGGTACATAGCTCCCTTACATTGTGTGCTGAGCCCCCAACCCCCCCCCCCCAAAACCCACTCCCCACAACTGTACAACACTACCATAGCCCTAAGGGGTGAAGGGGACACCTAGAAGTGGGTACAATGGGTTTCTGGTGGGTTTGAAAGGACTCACATTTACTACCACAAGTTTAACAGGTAGAGGGGAATGGGCCTGGGTCCGCCTGGCTGAAGTGCACTTCACCCACTAAAACTGCTCCAGGGACCTGCATACTGCTGTCATGGAGCTGGGTATGATATTTGAGGCTGGCATAGAGGCTGGCAAAAAATATTTAAAACTTTTTTTTGAGGGTGGGAGGGGGTTAGTGATCACTGGGGGAGTAAGGGGAGGTCATCCCTGATTCCCTCTGGTGGTCATCTGGTCAGTTTGGGCACCTTTTTGTGGCTTGGTCGTAAGAAAAAAAGGACCAGGTAAAGTCGTCCAAGTGTTTGTCAGGGACTCTATTTTTTTCCATTATGGGTCGAGGACGCCCATGTGTTAGGCACGGCCAAGTCCCGCCTTCGCTACGCCTCCGCACGCCCCCGGGAACTTTGGTCATCCCCCCGATGGAAAGCAGTTGGGGACGCCCAAAATTGGCTTTCCATTATACCGATTTGGTCGACCCTGTGAGAAGGACGCCCTTCTTACGATTTGTGTCGAAAGATGGGCGTCCTTCTCTTTCAAAAAATGTCTGATAGTGTAATAAGTCATGAATCAAAATACTGTAAAAATGCCATAGACAATTATGAAAAACTATGCATACAGATAATTAATTTATTTATTAGCATTTATTTACAGCCTTTTTGAAAGAAATCACTCAAGGCAAGTAGTATACCATGCCATACTTTGTATTGTTGTTCGAATATTTTTATTGCTCTAATTGCATCCTGCTCATGTTTGATCTATTCTTACTGTACATCGCCTTGAGTGGATTCCTTCAAAAAGGTGGTAAATAAATCCTAATAAATAAAATAAATAAATAAATAAATTA
Source organism: Microcaecilia unicolor (assembly GCF_901765095.1). Lineage (NCBI taxonomy): Eukaryota > Metazoa > Chordata > Amphibia > Gymnophiona > Siphonopidae > Microcaecilia > Microcaecilia unicolor. The sequence goes on from NC_044031.1 coordinate 146,475,041, forward strand.
ATTAATTAATTAATAAGGCAGTATGTGCTCATAGATAATAGAGGGACCATCATAAATAAAAAAAGAAACCTTTAATCCCAACAAGGAACCCCTCTCGTAAGCTTTAATCATTGCACATATCTAGGTAACAATATTTTCCACTTTAATATATATTTAAACTATTATGAGAGTTAGAATAAGGCATTTTCAGAGAGATCAAAGTGATTGAAAGTTTGAGATTACTGAGATTGCCCTATTGTTTTCTGAAATTTGAATTTTTGGTCTCCTGAGGCAGCCAGTAGGCGAAATATGGTCTATATCGGTACCTGGTCAAGTTGTTGAGCATTTTCAGAAAAACACATTTTTTTTAAGTACAATAGTTGAAATAGTTTAAACATATATTAAAGTGGGATCAGTAACATGGAATGTTGCTACTATTCAAGTTTCTGCCAGGTACTTGTGACCTGGACTGGTCACTGTTGGAAACAGAATACTGAGCTAGATGGGCCATTGGTCTGACCCAGTATGGCTATTCTTATGCTCTTATGTTCTTATGATCATATATTCTGTTGGCATCTATTGTAGTGAACAGTTTACAGATCATAGGTATGCAAGTTTTTGGTCTGTACTTTTTGAGAAAGTTACTTAGATCTCCCTGCGGAAATAGAAACATTCTTCCTGTTATTAGCCAATGTGATTTCAAATCTAGCTGCCTGATAAACTGATTTTTGCAGTTTGACATATCTTGGTGAAGCTATGCTAACTGTCTGAGCCAAATGTTGGTCAATCTGGGCCAGGGTTTTTCCAGGTTAGAGTTCTATTTAATCTGTATTCCAACTCTTTTGTTGTTACTTCAGGCCATTCCATTGTTTTAATGTTTGCCCATTCCCAAAGTCTCCTGTATGAAAAGTAGCCATTCTGCACCTCAGTAGTACTGTACAACATCCTAATAAATGTTTTACCACTAGAAGCTGACCCCTAGGGGTAGTACCACAAGACTACCACTAGAGTACATGGCAGCCACTTTCAACAGTTTGCTCCTGCCCTGACCAGCACTAGACCACCAGGCCTATACCTTACTCCAGAGGTTTTCAACCCAGTCCTCATGGCACACTCAGCCAGTCAGGGTTTTCAGGATATCCCCATTAAATTCAGTGAGGATATCCTGAAAACCCTGACTAGCTAGGTGTGCCCTGAGGAATGGGTTAAAAACCTTCACTTTACTCTGTTATCTATTCATATGACATGATATTCTTTTATGAGTGCTGCATTACTCACAAAGCACACTCTTTCCAAAATATGAATTTGTAAGATTAACCACTTGGTGTTTTTCTTATTTTCTTTGAGATTGTTTTCCTGATCTTGGATCCCCCAATTGTGGACAATTATATATATTGTTGAGAGAAAATGTTTTTTCTTTTTCCTTATATTAATTTCTGTTTTTCCTTACATTTACGTGATAAATGTGAATGTAATTAAGTAAAATGATAAATTAAAAAAATAAAAAAGCACACTCTTTCCCCTTTAGCTACATGAATCAAATGGACATTTTTTATTGAAGCAAAAAATACAGAAACAGTGTAGCCGTTGACCAACCCAACACCCAAAACTGCCCGAAGCAGTACCCGTGCAAGCAACTTACTCCCTTTCATCAAGTGTCACTGCTACTACTAACCTTCCCATTGACAGAAACACTAAGCACTCTATCCAGTGACATTGCCAGAAAACCAATTTTGAGTGGGCCTGAGCTCAAAACGTGTGGGCACCAATTTGTTTCTCTGCCTCCTCCCTCCTCTCATTCTCCACTCCTCCCCCAGCATCTTCCAACTCAAAATATAAATACTTTAGTTAATGTCTATCAGCTGAAGATTTTCCCCAAAGGTGGCCAGAACTCCCTTAGTTGTTGGTGGCTCAAGGATGCAGAGCTTGGTAGAAGAGAGTTCTGGTTGCCTTTGGAAGAAGTCCTTAGCTAGCGATGGTTGGGGATCCACACCAGCTACAGCAAGTGTTAGGGCTGGTGTTAGGCATGCTGGAGCCCAAGTCAGAAAATAAAGGAGGGCCTCCCTCTGATCCCCTTTCCTCCTTTTCTCCCCACTAAGCACTCCACCTGCCAGTACTATCACACCGACAGATCCTCACCAATTACAGGTCACAAATTAGAAATAAAATTATGAAGACAAAATTTGAACTGGGAACTCCAAGACTCAGCATGTACTGCAACACTGAAGAAAGAAAAAGGGGAAATGCATTTCCTTTTCTAGGGAACACAATACAAAGACATATGCTATGTACATTTCCCAAAGCTAACATATTTCATTTAATAAATTCAAAATAAAATTATTTTTTTTCTACCTTTGTTGTCAGGACATTTTATTTTTGGTTCCAGCTTCTCTTTTTTGCTTTCCTGTCTATCCTCTGCTAAATTCTCCTTCAAGTGACTGCTGTCCATTTGTTTGTTTTTTTCCCTCTCTCCTGTCTTTTCCCATTGCCTCACTACACTTGTCTCTGTCATATTGATCTTTGTGGCTCTTTCCTCTCTCTCTCTCTCTCTCTCTCTCTCTCTCTCTCTCTCTCTCTCTCTCTCTCTCTCTCTCTCTTTTCCTTTTCTGCCTCACTGTCCACTCAAATTTCACCCTATTTCTCACCCTTATTTTTACTTTTCAGCTATCACATTTCCATCTCCTCCTCTCACCCACTAACTTTTCCATTCCCTATCTCACTCCTTCCCCAGTCTTCCATTCCCTTTCATCCTTAATCTACTCTCCATTACCATATTTCTACCCCATGTAATCACTATCCTCCTCTCATTCATTCCCCCTCCCTGCTACATAGTTCCACCATTCCCAGCCTCTTCCTTCCTTATAGTTCAGCATCTGTTCCCTCTTTCTATGCCCCCACCTTCATAGCCCGATATCTTCCTGTCCTTTCCACTCCAACCCCTGCATCTTTCTCTTTCCTGCTCTGCCCCGCTAAACTGTGTTCCAGCATTTCTCCCTCTCTTCCTTCCATCTGTCTCTCCCATTGACCTCCCTCTTTCTCCCCTCCCCATGCCCATCTTTCCCTCTCTTCCCCTCTTTCTTCTCTCTCATTGTCTGCCATTTTTTTCTCTCTCTCTCCCTTGCACCCCAGGTCCAACATTTCTCTCCCTTTCTCCCTCCCCTGCTCTATGCAGCATCTCTCCATATCTCCCCTCCACTGCCAACATTTCTCTCTCAGAATCCACCTCTCCTTGCAACATCTCTCCTTCACTCCCTCCCATGACCATTTCCAACATTTCTCCCTCTCTTGCCCCCCATGCAACAACTCTCCCACTTGACCCTCCTTTGTCCATTTCTCTCTCTCTGTCTTCCCTCACCCCAATGCAGCATCTTTCCATCCCTTCCCCTTGCCCTGTCCAATAATTCTCCCTCTCTTTCCTTCCTCCCTCCCATTGTCCAGCCTTCCCGATCTATGGAAGTAATCTGGGCTTTGCTGAGGAGGCTCATACAGTCCTGAAGCTCCTTCCATCTCTCTCTTAACAATGGCAGTAATTCTTACAGGCTGCCTGCACCTGATTCCGAAGCTTTCTTTCTGCCGCATTCCGACCAGGGGAGACAGGATGCAGCAGAGAAGGCAAGGATAACCAAAACTGAATGGCTTGATAACAAATAGAGGGACACTTTTACAAAGACACGTAGGCACCTGCACACGTCCAACATGTGTCAAATTAGCACTACCGCCTGGCTACCACGTCAGTAATTTCATTTTTGGCGTGCACTTAAAACATGCAGTAGAAAATATTTTCTATTTTCTACCACATGGCGCTTACCCAACAGTAATCGGCAGTTGACATGCACTGGATTCTTACCGCCCGGTTAGCACGTGAGACCTTACCGCTAAGTCAATGGGTGGATGGGTGGCGGTAAGGTCTCAGGCTGAAAATGGACATGAGCTGGTTTTCATTTTGCCGCACATCCATTTTCTGGCACATTAAAAAAATGCCTTTTTTCTAAGCACGCTGAGGAAATGGACCAGTGCGCGTCCAAAACACACGCCTACACCAGCACAGGCCATTTTTGGGTGTGCCTTAGTAAAACAGAATTGCTGTACACTGGACATAAAGAGACAGCCCCTGCTCAAAAGAGTTTACAATCTAACTAGGACAAACAGGACAAATAAGGGATGAGGGAACTACAAAGGTGGGGATGATAAAAGTGGGTGCTGAACAAGTGATTAAGGGTTAGGCGTTAAAAGCGACATCCAAAAATGATGGAAAGATTAAAAGCTATGCCCTCTGATATTCAGCCAGTGGCTGGCACTGACTCTAGATATTCAAGGACAGGCCATTTCCGGTAACCAGTACTGAATATCTGTTTGTTTGGGGTTTTTGTTTTTTTTTGGGGGGGGGGGGGGTTGCCGACTCTAACTTAACCAGTTATGTGAATATTCAGCACTGGCCAGTTAAGTTAATAGGATAGGACTGCTATTTATGCAGTCTGATTTACCTGTTAAGCTTAGCTGACCAGAGCTTGACTATCCTGACTGGTTAAATAAATCGCACTGAATATTGGGTTCATGGAACCTAACTGTAAAATATGAATAAAGACTGTTACAAGAATTCAAATCATTAAAGTCTTTTAAATATACTCCTGAGTATATTCCCTTTTTCTGCAGTCATTGTCACTGAAATTTGATAGACCACTGTCACAATCTGAATAGTTGGTGAAAGCTAAATAAAACCCAGGATTCCTATCCGAGAATGCTAACTTATGTCTATGAGACTTGTGCTGTAATGTTTGATTTCTTGTAATCTCATTCTACAATAAACCAATTTTTACCGTTCCTTCCCTTGCTGCCAGCCCTGGTTTTTAATTCATCTTTCAATCTTTTCTTGATGATATAAGGAATCACTACCCATGAGGGATTAATGGTCAAATATTCACCATACCCCAGTAACGTTCTTCTAGACGTGCATTTTCTTTCAGAGATGAGTAAATTAATACAGAGTCTTCATTCTGCACTTTCTTTCTTTCACCCCACTTCAGAAACTGCTTGACTTCATGAATATGGAATATTTAAATATTCAGAATTTTTATCAAGGAGACTTATGTGTAAATATTTTATTGGAAGGCAAGAATTATATTCTTGCCTGGGAAGAGCTGAAGTGCTCTGTTCAATTAAGTTAAACCCAGGCTTATTGTTCTTGACGTTGATTTAGGATTACAGGGAATAACTGAAAAGAGAAATATATTAAAATGTATGTGCTGTGAAATAGTGTGAGCCCTGAAATAAAGGAAAAAAAAGAAATATTTATAAATTACCTTTGATGAAAAGCATGAAAGTATTTTTTCCATCTGAAGCATAGCTATATTTATATCTGTTTTCCATTTCAAAAAAGTGAGATTTTTTTTCTTTGTATAATTGGGTTGATTTCTTGGCAGTGCACAAGTCACCCCACTGAGCCCTGATGATTAATGAGAAGCTTGAGGCTTCCAATCAGTGAATGCTAAGGACTGAAAGATTTCTGACTTTATGTAAAATCCCCCATCAAGTTTACAAAGTGACAGAAGTGTCATATGATTCTCTAGCAAGCCTTTGGTCCAAGGACATATCAAGGCAACTATTGCATAATGCTAGCAGAGAAATGGAAGGAGCTGCTAGAATATGATCTTATTCGGGCAAACGAGACCTGGCAGTAACTGAAGAGCACCTGACTATATATTGACAGCAAGCAGTCTGCCATGGTATCATATATCTTCTTAACATCATTCATTTCTTTGAAGGTTGAAATTACATTTTGAAATGCTAATATGGCTTCACTCAGTAAGGGTGATAATATTTTCAGGAATGTTCCTGCAGTTTCTCAGACATTATGGAGGCTATTTTAGAAGTATCTAGAAATATGACAAGAAATCTATATTGCCACTGTTTGTATCTTGGAAGTCACTATTTGTACATCTAAAAAGTCACTATGTTTATTTATTTATTTATTTGTTACATTTGTATCCCACATTTTCCCACCTATTTGTAGGCTCAATGTGGCTTACATAGTACCGGAGAGGCGTTTGCAGACTCCGGTGTAAACAAATACACAGTGATGTTGTGGTAAGATAAAGTTCATGTGGCATAGCCACATTAGGGAATCGTACAGCAGAAGAGTTGTGTTATGTCCATTACATACTTTAGTTTTGTTGTGTTAAAGAGATCAGGCATTTATGTTGGATTGGTAGGGTATGCCTTTTTAAACAGGTTAGTTTTTAGTTTTTTTCTGGAAGTTTAGGTGGTCGTACGTAGTTTTCAAGGCTTTTGGTAATGCATTCCACAGTTATGTGCTTATGTAGGAGAAACTGGATGCGTAAGTTGATTTGTATTTGAGTCCTTTGCAGCTTGGGTAGTGCTGATTTAGGTATGTTTGTGTTGATTCGCATGTGTTTCTAGTTGGTAGGTCGATCAGGTCTGTCATGTATCCCGGGGCTTCACCATAGATAATTTTGTGAACCAGAGTGCAGATTTTGAAAGCAATGCGTTCTTTGATTGGGAGCCAGTGTCGTTTTTTGCGGAGGGGTTTTGCGCTTTCAAATTGCGTTTTTCCAAAGATAAGTCTAGCTGCCGTGTTTTGAGCGGACTGGAGTTTCTTTAATGTTTGTTCTTTGCATCCCGCATAAATTCCATTGCAGTAGTCTAAATGGCTTAGTACCATTGATTGTATCATGTTGCAAAATGTTTCCCTCGAGAAGAATTGTTTCATGTGTTTGAGTTTCCACATTGAGTGGAACATTTTCTTTGTTGTGGATGTCACTTGGCTCTCTAGTGTTAGGTTGTGGTCCAATGTAACGCCGAGGATTTTCAGGCTGTCTGAGATAGGAAGGGTGCAATCTGTTGATAATTGTGGGGTTGTCCGCACTGTGGGGAAGATGCACTAAAAAATCGTTAGAGCCCTTCCCTTACCGATTCCCTTAACGAATCGGTAAAGGAAGGGCATGCATCAAGAAATAGGAATGCAAATGAGCTGCTCGTTGTAGCTCACTTGCATTCTCTATTCCATCGGTAAACAGTCGCCCATGGAGCATGCACAGAGCAGCCAAGCGTTATGCTGGCTGCTCTGCGCATGCCAAGAACGTTCTTTATGGATGTGCTTCACTTTAAAAAACAAAACTTTAAAAACCTGTACCTTGGACTGAAAAGCTGCACAGCCACAGCAAGAGAGGGCTCAGCAGTTCCCCTTTTGCAGGCTCCTTCCCTCTGTGTGTGATCGGGATCCAAGAAGAAGGCACAGTTCCCTCCTCCAGGTCTATCTGAAAAGCTGCACAGCCACAGCAAGAGAGGGCTCAGCAGTTCCCCTTTCACAGGCTCCCTCCCTCCGTGTGTGATCGGGATCCAAGAAGAAGGCACAGTTCCCTCCTCCAGGTCTATCTCAGCCAATCACAGCGTGTTTAGCTTGGCTAAACGCGTTGTGATTGGCTCAGGGACTTCCAGGTCTCAGCTGAGTGAAGCACTGCCAAAAAAGACGTTTTTATTATTGCAAGGGGGGGGGGGGGGATGACAGCCAAAATGGGCGCCCATCCAAAAAAAAACATTTATTTTGGCATTCCCCCCTGCAATAATAAAAACGTCTTTTTTGGCAGTGCTTCACTCAGCTGACAGACCTGGAAGTCTCTCAGCCAATCACAGTGCATTTAGCTGCACTGAGAATCAGTAGCATGGCTTTTTTAAAAGAGGCCAAATTTATTTAATCCTGATGGTGTTAAATAGAAAAAAAGTAGACATTTGAAAACCATCACCATACCAAGTCCCTAGACCCCTCAGTGTACATTTCAGCACTAATCATTATCTCTGTTAAGAGCCCTGTTTACTAAGGTAGACTAACATTTTAGACACACATATAACTCTTATGGGTGTCTCTAGCATTAGCGCGTACTAAAAAAACACTTGTGTGCCTATAGCGCAGCTTAGTAAACAGGGCCCTAAGAGAGGGATTGGTGTCAAAAATCTTCAAAAATCAGGTTAAAAATAAGAATTTTTTTTAAAAAAACAATATTCCTCCTCATATGGGCCAAAAGCTTCTTTATACACTTTAATGACAAATATTCATAGGCATATTCCATCAATATTGGTGAGATTCTTAGCTGTTTCCTCTTTCTATCATGTGTTATCAGAGGATATTCTGCTAGCACATGATGGAAAGGGAGTTACCTTGGAAGCTTAAAACATATACTGTATATGGAGTATGCCTGAGAATTCTGGTTATTCAAGTTTGAGAAGTCATGGGCCTACAATAGAAGGGACATTTTTATGTTTAGTCTGATTTTAAAGATGTTTCATCCTCTTGATAGAGGCAAGATTTATTGTCAAACTATGCATCACTGTTATTTGCTATTTATGCATTTACCTATTTATTTTGCATTTTTATGTATTCAAGATTAAAGCTGGATCTTTAAAGCGGTCTCTGCGTACAGGGAATGGCAGAGCCTTTGGTGACCCAACAGTATAGGAAGATAATGGGGGCTCAATTTCAAAGCACATAGACTTAAAAAGTTGCATATGTAACTTTGTAAGACTGAGAGCTTTGAAAATACGTCTCAATATGTGCCATCCTGGGTCAAACCAAAGGTCCATCTATCCTACCATCCTGTCTCCAAAAATGGCAAGAATATATTTATTCCTTCTTGCTCACATCTAGATATAAATAATGGCTTTCCCATGTCTACATGGCTCACAGCAATTTATAGATTTTTCCTTCACGATTTTGTCTAAATTCTATACCACTCATGATTTTATAGACCTGTTTTGTATTCCCTATCAGGCCATCTGTCCCCAGTCTGAAGAAATCTGATCTGTTTAGCCTTTCTGCTTAAAGCATCCATCCCATCCCACCTTTTTATTATTTTAATTGCCTTTCTCTCTTAACTATTCTAGTATCGCTATCATGTTTTTTGAGAATAGGGGGGGGGGGGGGGGGACACGGGACCAGAACAACACACTGTACTCCAGATACAGCTGCACCATATATTGATATCATGTCATTATATTATAATATCCTCTGCTTTATTCACCATGGATCAATATTGTAGATATCCTCTATTTTATTGTCCATTCCTTTGTGAATTATTCCTAACATTCTATTTGCTTTTTGACTGCCGCCATACATTGAATAGGGGATTTCAAAAGTGTTGCCCACAATGACTCCAAGACCACATTCCTGGTTGCTGACTCCTACTATGGAACCCAGCATTTTATATTTATGGTTTGTATAATTTTCCCTATAATGGATTTTCAATTGTAACAGATTATCTCCCCCCCCCCACCCCCCTGATAACTGGCCAGGAATGACACGTGGCCCATTAAATGGCACTTAACCAGCTATTTGGCAATATTCAGTGAGGGATAACCACCTATTCCCTGCTGAATATTCCCAGCTAATGGGTAGGAGATAACCAACTATATCGAGTGATATAACCTGCTATCCCCGAATATTCAATCCATATCCGGCTATTGGAAGTGGCCAAATCGGGCTGCTTAAATAGCTGGTATATCTTTAGCTGGTTTAAAGTTAATTGGTTATCTTTGAATATCGACTTAGCTGGTTAACTGTAAACTGGCTAAAAATAAATCTGATATTCAATGCCAGTCACTTGAAATGGCCCAGCATTGACTATTCGGGCTGACTGCTGACCGCAGGATTTAGTCAGGCTCCCTCCTGAATATCTGACCCTATGTGATCAGGAACATCTATCTAAAAAATTCTGTATTAATAAAGTGTGAAGGCTAAAGAGATAGGTGCACCTATAGGCTCACAGAGAGCCGTAGGTGTTCAAATCTCAAAAAGTCATCATTGTCTACCAATACCTTAAACCTTGTGTGAAATACCACAGCTAATTAAAGTATTATTCCACAAATTAATGTCTCTTTGCATCTTTAAAAAAAAACAGATAAAAGAAAAGTTTTGTTCAGTGCCACTGGATGAATATTGAGTAGGTCGATTTTAACCTGTTTCTTGTGTTCCATCACATCCAACCTAACTGTAGCAGAAACCACTAAAGTAGCCATTAAATCTACTGCCATTTGCCTTTTTGATGAAGAACAGTTTATACTTACATACGACAAGGTAAAATTCCATCTCCCTGTGGGACACACTCTTCTGTTTCCTCAAGATTTGGGCATTCACTGTCACTGCCAACTGGAAACTCTGTGATAAACCGTGCTCTTGTCCAATTTCCATGAATTGATAACGTGTGGCATATTCTTATGCAGGGACTCCACTCTGACCACTCTGACACTTGGCACTCCTTGGTAACAACACAGGACTGAAATGTGATTGGCAACTTGTCTTGTTGGCAAAAGCTAGAAGAGAATAGTAAGACTGTCAGAAGATTTTCATGCAAACAAATAAGAATTTTAGCATATGTATGGCACCAACAACATTAAAAAAAACAATATATAGTACTCATGTGCTGAGTCTGCTAGCAATGGTTAATTACTCGAAAGACAGTAGTTAATATAGGGCCAACATTTCAAAGTAAAAATAAATGTTTTTCACATCCTTATCTCCCTGGCTCCCTCCATCTCTCTCTCCACCTTTGTAAATATTAAAAAATGGCAGTAATCCTCATTCTTCCCTATTTAGATTACTGGAATCAATATGTTGCCCACAACAGTAGGATTCCATCTCCACCCCAAAATGTATATCTGTGACTGGGAATTGCTCATGCACCAAAAAGGAGCACATCTTTTTTGGATAGGGATCGTGATTGAGAGATGGCATTGTCTTTTTAGGGAGAGACTGCAATGACTGAATGAAGGAGGTTAGGAAGAAAAAAAGATCACTGAGGATTGGAGATGCTTTTTAATATATTTAAGAGTGGAGGGAAGAAGGGGAAAGGATTGCTATTGTGTTCAGGATCTTTTTTTCATATTCAAAAAGGTAGATGGAAGGATTGGGTTACATTAGCATTGGGGCCATATTTTAATATTTAAAAGAGTGGGGGATGGGAACTGAGTTGCCCCGGGTAACTTACTTTTTTATTTATATGTTTTAATGAAGTGCAGGAGGAGGGGTAGAAATGGTTTGAGCTGCATGAGATGTAGTTTATATATTTTAATGGATGGAGAGAGAGAGAGAGAGGGAGGAAGAGAGGTAAAGGGACTATAGCTATGGAGCGTTATTTATTCTTTGGAGAGAGAGAGAGAGAGAGAGAGAGAGAGAGAGAGAGAGAGAGAGAGAGAGAGAGGAATTTCTGTTTTGTTGTTGAGTTGTTTGCCATAGCTTAGTTTATTGCAGGAGTATTGCAGGTTAGTGTCTTCCATAGTTAATCAATAATGCAGTTTGTGATCAACCTTACAAGATTCTGCTGCCTTGGAGCACTGAGTCATTAATATATGGATCAGTGCTCCTGGAGAGCACCCTTAAAGGGGACAGAGTTTTCTACATATGAACTACAGGCCCCCTCTTCTACCTCTCTCCTGCACCAAAGACCCCACTGAACAGACACCATCACCCATTCCCAAAGACCCCTCACCCCAATGGTATTTTGAAAAAATTAAGACTGCTCATCTTCTCCCTCTGAAGGCACTCTCTCCTCATCTCCAATCAATGTCCCCCTCGAAGAAACTCCACCCCTCTCATAGCCCCCTGTGGCTCCAGGCTCAAAACAATGGCTTGCAACCTCTAACAGTAGTCTCATAATACTACTATTAGGAGTCAGCTGCCATATAAGGAGAGTGGAAGGGTCCTCGAGGAGGAGATTTGACTGCCTTTTTTCAAAGTGTCTTGGAAAGTGTGGTGTCTGTTTGGGGGTGGGTGATGGGGGGGTCTGTTTGGGGAGGTCTTTGGTGGGGGAAGGAAAATTAGAGGGAGGGAATTCAAGCTTCAATTGTTGACAATTCTGGCTACTTTAAGATTTCACCCAGGACACCTGTGCCACATATTAGCCGCCCAATGCTCTCTGGCAAAGTTCAAATCAAACTGTATTAATTTAATTTAAATATTCTGTATTCATTTTCACATTTTCATCTCTTTATTATGTAGCCTGTGGTACGTTAAACTAATGTGAGCTATAGTAAAATAATGCACAATTTTGCTAATGAGCTCACATTAAGAGGCAAATATCATGCGTTATTGCCTTAATTCCCCTTAGTGTGTCTGATTTTCAACACTCAATTAAATTTAACTAGTATAAACCCAGTCACAAAATTTCTAGCTAATCATATTTTGACTATCAAGATTTAGGCAAATATTAAGCTTAAAAACTAAGCCAACTAAACAGCTAAATATTCTCTTAACGATACCTAATTAAGGGCCTCTTATCAAGCCAAGCTAACAGTTCCCATGTGGCAATGCCGACAGAGCTCATTCAAAGTTAATGGGCTTTGTTGACATTACTTCACTGGGAGCTGCTAACATGGCTTGATAAAATAGGCCCTAAAATAAGCCGCTCACTCGAAGGGCAATTTTATAACCTAGGCACAAACATTTATGTGTGCATTATCTGCTGGATTCTATATATCATGTTTAGCATTCAATGCCTAAATCCAAGCGTATTCCATAAAAATGTGCATAACTTAATTGGTTTAACAAGTGAATCAGCATTGTTAACAGCATTTAACAAGCAATAATAAGCACTAATTGGTAAAAATTAGAATTTATGCACATAACTCACTAAGAGGGGCATAATCGAACGTCGCCGGCCAAATAGCACGCCAGCGATCTATGTTGGCGGTGGCCCTACAGCTGGCCGGAACCGTATTATCAAAAAAGATGTCCGGCCATCTTTTTTTTTCGATAATACGGTTTAGCCCGGCCAAATGCCTTGGAGTTCGCCGGGATGGAGATGGCCGGGTTTGTTTTTCAGCGATAATGGAATAAAATGCGAAATCCAAAGGCATTTGGTTGTGGGAGGAGCCAGCATTTGTAGCGCACTGGTCCCCCCTGACATGCCAGGACACCAGCTGGCCACCATAGGGGTCAGTGCGGTGGACTTCAGAAAAGCCTCCCATATGCATAGCTCCATTATTTTGGGTGCTGAGCCCCCAAAACCCACTACCCACAAATGTATAACACTACCAAAGCTCTTAGGGGTGAAGGGGCAACTACATGTGGGTACAGTGGGTTTTGGAGGGCTTCCATTACCAGCACAAGTGTTACAAGTAGGGGGGGATGGGCCTGGGTCCGCTTGCCTGAAGTGCACTGCGGTACCCACTAAAAGTGCTCCAGGGACCTGCATACACGCAGGCCTCTAGGACTTGTTGCTGCTGTATTACCTTGGCACACCAGTTGACACCTGAAGACTAATCTCTTTGAAAAAGTCCTTTATTTGAATAAGCACGTTTACCCACAGTTAACTGCAGATCAGAGGTTGTGCCCCACTGGCAAAGGGTCTCCCTGGTACTGAGATTAGCAGTAGGTCAGAGCTGGCAGAATGGTGTACAATGCCCTCTTTCAGCCACATTCAAGGTAATAACGTTCTCTAACGTGGGTGACACATGAAAGGGATCTAAAACTGGCTTACAAAAATGGCCACTACCTCATGGACTACCAGAAACAAAACAGGACACACTCTGAACCCAGTTAGCAGGGGGGAAAAGCACCATGGGAGTAGAGCCCAGTACCCTACACCCACCACAATGCATTGCTAATGTGACTCTGCAGGGCACCTAATAGAAAAGGTGTCACACTCACACGAGAGCCACATCGCAACCAGGGAAGGGCTGTCGGGGGATACAACACATTCTGCTGTCATGGAGGTGGATACGGCATTAGAGGCTGGCATACAGGCTGGCAAAAAAGCTTTTTAGTTTTATTTTTTTAGTATGGGAGGGGGTTGGTGACCACTGGGGGAGTATGGGGAGGTCATCCCCCATTCCCTCCAGTGGTCATCTGGTCATTTGGGGCACCTTTTTGAGGCTTGGTTGTGAACATAAAAGGACCAAGTAAACCCGGCGATATACCATTATCGCCGAAAGTCGGCCATCTGATAGCCACGCCCTTGCCCTCCCATGTCCCGCCTTCGCTTCGCTGCTGACATGCCCCTTTGAACTTTTTTGTAGTGCTGGATATGATGGCGCATTGAGAGTGGGAAGTACCGCTGGTGGTACTTCCTGTTTAGCGAGCGGTAAGCCCACATTGGATTTATTGCCACTTAGTATAAGGGACCTTAAGGGCTGTGTTTACAAAGATGCACTGTAGGCGCATTAGCATTGTTAATGTGTGTTAATGATTAACATGCGTTAAACGCTAATGGGTCATAGGAATCTATTGGCACATTAGCGTTTAACGTGTGTTAACTTTAAACACGTGCTAAAAGTGTGCTAAAAATGCTAACCTGCCTTTGTAAACAGAGCCCTAAGAGGGTTACCTGATGCTAGGGTCTACCTTAAGAGTCAGCACTCAAGAAAAGGATCTAAGTGTCACTGTAGAGAGTACACTGAAATCTTCTGCCCAGTGTGTGATAGTGGCCAAAAAGGCAAACAGGATACTAGGAATTATTAGGAAAGGAATGCAAAATAAGACCAAGAATATTCTAATGCCTCAGTATCGCTCCATAGTGCAACCTTATCTTGAGTATTGCGTTCAATTCCAGTCGCTGTATCTCAAAAAAGATATAGAAGAATTAGAAAAAAGTTTAAAGAACAGCGAACAAAATAATAAAGGGGATGGAAAGCCTCTGAATGATGAAAGGTAAAATAGGTTAGGGCTCTTCAGCTTGGAAAAGAGATGACTAAGGGGGGTATGATTGAGGTCTACAAATCCTGTGGTGTGTAAAATGGGTAGAAATTAATTTAATTTTTATTCTTTCAAAAAGCACAAAGACCCGGGGACACTCATTATTACATGGAAGTACTATTAAAAGAATTAGCAAGAAATATTTTTTTTATTCAAAGAATAGTTAAGCTCTGGAACTCGCTGCCGAAGGATGTGGTAAAGCGGTTAGCATATCTGGGTTTAAAAAAGGTTTGAACAAGTTCCCCGGAATTAGTAGCACTGAATGCAGATAAACTGTCTGAAAGGGAGTGTGAACGCAACACATGCACCTTGAATGGATACACCACTGGTCTGGTGCCAAGTGTAAAACATGCTTTGCATGCAAGAAAAGCTTTATAAAATTATTCTCATAAAAGTGGCAAATCTATAAAATGGCACCCAATTTTAAGCACCATAAAAGGTGTGGTAAGGGCCTAAGCCATTAGAGAATATTAGTGCAAATTTGCATTGGTGTCCTGAAGTTAAGCGTGCCTCAGAGGCGGATTGACCATTGGAACAATAGGGCAGTGTCTGAGGGTCCAGGGGGCCCCCTCTTCCCTAGCTTCTATCTAATTTGGGGGCCCTTTTACTAAGCCTCTGAAGCATCTACGCATGCCAAAATGGAGTTCCCGCACAACTACCGCATGGCTCTTGTGGTAATTTCATTTTTGGCGCACATCCAATACGCGCGTCTGAAAAATATTTTTTATTTATGTCAATGCGTAATGAATGCTCCCCAAGTGGCATTTGATGCGCGTAGGTCATTACCGTCCGGATTCTTTACCGCTAGGTTAATAGCTGGCGGTAAGGTCTCAGATCCAATGGACGCGTGGCAATTTTGATTTTGCTGCACGTCCATTTTTGGCAAAAAGAAAAAAAGGCTTTTTTTACAGGCGCACTAAAAAATGGATCGACTCACACCCAGAACCCATGCTTACACTACCGCAAGCCATTTTTCAGTGCACCTTTGTAAAAGGACCCCTTAATCACTTTTAATAGGTGGTTTGGGTCCCATGATCCTTATTACCTGGGGGTCTAGATCACTGTCAGTCTGTCCCTGGTGTGCCTGCTTATGACAGATCAATGGCTGGCATAAGTGGGCATGCCTAAATGCACCATTCAATGTAGTCTATAAGTTGTGTGGGTTCCTAGGCGACACACCCATCACATGCCCATGCTATGTCCATGTGTACACCCCCTGACAGTTGTGTACTGAGAAATATAGGTGCATCGTTTATAGAATAATGCCTAGCATTCGCATGTATAACTGATAATCACTGGCACCAATCACGCACATAAGTGCTGGTATTCCATAAGCTAGGTGTGCCATTGGCACCCACATTTAAGTGCCAGCTTACAGAATTGCCCTTAAAGTACTTCAAGGCTCAACTGTTCAAAAATGTTAAGCTCTGCCTATTTAGAATAATCAGAAAAATAAACTTAACTTGAAATTATCTGGTGTGGATAATAATATTCACTACCCTGGGCTAGATTTATTAAGGCTTTTCTCCTATTCTACCTCTAGAGGAAAAGAGCGTAGTGGATCAAGACCTCTGTTTGTTTCAACTAATTAAATACATGACTCATCAGTGCAGTTTTAGTTTTCCAGCTATTTTAAATATGCATGTAAAATCACAAACACAATGGAAGCAAATAAGTGCAATTTACTTCTGCTGTAGGGATTTTATTGTCAACGTAAGAATGGGTTGTGAAGTAAATTCCATTTATTTTAAAGCGTGCTATTGCATGGATAATTTGCAGAGTCTGAAAAGCATGGACAATAAACTTCTAGAGTTCATCTTTATTTATACATGCACGCTGAGAAAAGAAATTAAATAGTGGCCAATACGAAAATGGGAAAATGGAAAAGGGAATGGAATGCAGGAGCTCATTTATCAATGC